>NC_043710.1:104223307-104237662 GCF_006229205.1 Suricata suricatta | reverse complement strand
AACTTAGCAAATAACATCCTGCTTTGTGCTTCCCATTCACCTGTAGATGTCTTTGTTAATTCTTTTGTATTTGGTAAGTGAATTCTTTTGCATTACCAAATATTTATCAAATTCCTAGTACAAGCCTGGGGGCGATAAAAGCATGAGCTGGAAGCTGACCTCCTACAGCTTCATGGAGGCAAAGGGGACCTTTTGAAGGCTTTAAGCCAGGCAGTGATTTGATGGAATTTGTGTCTTTAAACGTACCATGTTTCTTCCGGTTAGTTGAAACTTTCTTTCCTCCTTTACTGGCTAGGCCTCGCCATTCTTTAGTTCTCACATTGGAGGTTGCCTCCTCCAGGGATACTTCCCTGACCTCCAACTCGGGGTTTTGTGCCCTCCACATGCACCCCCTGGGCCCTAGCGGCTCTCAGCACGCAGGGCTGGAATTGCCTGGTTTCTCGTCCATATGCCCCTAGACCGGGAGCTTCACGAGGCTGACAGAGCCCATCCCTGTCTTTTCTCACTTGTATCCCCAGTGTCCGGCCAGAGCACAGAGTAAGTGCTCGGTGGGTACTTGTTGGAAACATGGCAGCCCTGGCAGAGGGATTCAGGGAAGTTGTGGGAACAAGCCAGACTCTAAAAGGATGAAGCAAGAACAGGATGTGCGTCCTGGGGACAGTGACGAGAGATACTTCCTTTGAGAATCCTACTTGAGAAGGGTAGAGCTCAGAAGGGCAACCACTAGAAGAGGACACAGGAGACTGAGACGTTGTTTTGTTACATGAGGGAGACTTAAGCATGTTTAAACATTGATGGAAAGATCCGGAAGGAAGGAGATTAAGATATGGGAGACTGATTTAGTCAAGTATTGCTGCCACCATGCTGCATAATAAATAACCCCCAATCTCCGTGGCTTATGGTGAGAATAAGCATTTGTTTGACTCACTCATGCGCCTGCATCATGTTGGGTGCGGGTCTGCATATTCGGGTTCGTTCCATGTGCTTTCCCATCCTCCTTGGGTCATGATCAACCAGAGCACGTTCTCCTGGTGCTGGCAGAGGCAGAAGGGGGGTGGGGGGGGGGGGGACATGCACTGTCTCTTAAAGCCTGGGCTCAGAACAGCCATGTTCTCACTGCTGCCCACAGTCCACTGTCCAAAGTAAGTTCACATGGCAACCTGGATCTCACCCTCAATGGGGCAGGGTCCAAATAGTCTATCCACAACACACCACGCAGATGGTCGGCTGGAAAGAATTGTGAACTGATAACAGAGAGCCCAGAGCAGGGAGAGTATGGAAATAACGCACAAGGTGGGTAACCTGAGGACCGAGGATGACAAGAGAATAAAATATTGGCAATAGAGAAGTTCGGATGATGAACTGTGGAGTCCAGGCTGGATCGAGATCGGTGACAAGTGGAGACTGATAGGGTGAGTGGGCTGGTGGCAAGAGGTGCTGATGGGCCAGGGCCGGGAAGGGGCAGGTGCAGAGGTGAGAAGGCCAAGTCTGAGTGAACGTGCGTGGTGGAGCCGTGCAAGCCGCTGACCAGCCCAGGCTGTGGCGGTCAAGGCTGTGGTTGAGAGGAGGTGACCGACACCAGCTGAGCCATCCAAGCACTGGGAGGCAGGTGAGGAGAGCACCCAGCCTCACAGGAGAGCTAGGGACAGAGGGAACTCAGGGTCCAGGAGGAGACAGGGGGCCAATGGGAGAAGACCGTGTCCGGGAGCACGGAGAATGCCACCCCCAGCTCCGGACAGAGACACTTCTGGGCTGTGGAAGAATCAGCAATCCCTGATGGAGAAGCATTTGGGGAAAGAGCCAAGTTTCGGTTAAGTTGGAAAGAGATGAGCCTTCGGATGACAAGTCTCAGGGCACAGGCAGGTTTGTTTACCGGAGTAGCTTCTACAGGAAGCCATCGGGGGCACTTTGCTGCAGAGGGAGCCCAAGGCGGGGGAGGGGGGACCCACCCAAGGCAAAGGCAGAGTGGAGGGGAGGCATGTCTTTCTATCCATCCACCAGGGAAAGAAGGCACTACGTGTTACTGAAAAAAGGGCATCCAAAGCCAAGAGTTTGTTCCTAGGAGTCACATTGTGTGGGAAAAACAATAGATGTCCCTGGAGGGTGAGCAGCCTGAACTCATTAGAAAAGCACAAGGCCCTTAAGAAATGTTTAATACGGGCACCTGGGTGGGTAGCTCAGTCAATTAAGTATCTGTCTTTGGCTCAGGTCATGATCTCAGGGGTTTGAGTCCGGCATCAGGCTCTGTGCTGACAGCTTGGAGGCTGCTTTGGATTCTTTGTCTCTCCCTCTCTCTCTTTCTCTGCCCCTCTTCCGCTCATGCTCTGTCTCTCTCTGTCTCTCAAAAATAAATAAAATGTTAACAAATTAAAAAAAAGAAAGTGTTAATAAAGTGAATACATGTAAAACAAACAAACAAGCCAACACGGGACCCATGAGCCACCTTCTCCTCTATTAGGGGCAATGGCTCTGATCTTCTGCTCCAAGTGAGGAAGAGTCCAAAGCCTACTGTGCTGCAGCAAACGGACCCCTACTGCTTCCAAAATTTGGAAATTCTCTGCCCAGAAACCTTTGGCTATGGGTTTTGATTTCTCATTAACCTTTACAGGGCATACCTTGATGATTAAATGCCACGTTTTCTTTACCAGGTCATCTTCTCCAATTAAGATGATAATTAGCTTCCATGTTTTACCAGGTATCTCCCAGCCTCTCTATTGAAAGGAATTTAACGAAAACAATCAGGACATGTAATCACATTAACAAGGGGGAGCCCATGGGGAGGGTGTGAAATGTCTAACTCTAGACCAGAGAGGAAGGGGACTTCACGGTAAACACAGACCCACCACTGACTGCCACAGATCCAGTGGCACTTGAAGGAGAGTGTGGGCCAGCTGGGAGTTTTGTAAGACTTCTAGCAAACTGGGCACTTTCTACCCTGGCAGGCATGCGCACCGGTGTGAGCGGTAGGCCTTCAGAGCATGATGACCAACGACAGTCACCACTTCCACTATTAGTACTATTCGTTGGGTGCTTATAGTGAGTCAGGCTCTGTGCCAGGGGCTCTACATGTATTATGCTAATTCATACTTCCGAAGCATCATGCTTAGCTCTGTTTTATTGACAAAGCAATCGGACCTCAAAGAGGAGCGGTGACTTGCCTGAGGTCACGTGGTTGGTCAGGAGCAGAGCTGAGACTTGGATCCCAGAGAAGAGGCGTGCCCCTCCGCATGGCGGATTCTGCCTGCGGGGTCACCTGCCACAAAAATGGGCCAGGTCAAGGGCAGCAGTTCCATGGCACATGTACTGTGGGCCGCTCTCTCTGGTTCTTCCCAGGCCAGACATCTCTGATCTGTCACAAGACTCTCCCACGGATTGCAGATGTGGCCTCATAGTCTCCCTTCACCGTACCACTCCAGGCAGCCACTAACTCAATCCGAACTGGTATATGAGATGATGTTTCTTTGCCATTCTTGGCACAGATGCTCCACGAAAACACGAGTGACAAAGCACTGGTCATGGGCTTTGAGGGACCCAGCTTTGAATCCTGCTTCTCTCTCTTCCAGCAATTCCAGAGCCCTTTTCACCATCTGTGAAATCTGAGGGCTGTGAAGATCAAGTGAAACGCCAGCGTGTGAACGGTCATGCCTGTAGCGGGGGAAGGGTCTGCTTCCTTCTTTCACAAATGGTGATGGACACATTTAGACTTGGATCGGGGCAAGGATGGGTTCTTCAAGTCTTGGGAAACTCCCTGGTGGAGAGAGGCAATGACAGAGTAGACTGGATCCCAGGAACACATGAGAAATCTCAAGGTCTGGGGGCAAGGTAACAAGTGACAGATATGTCCAAGGGCGCCCCATCAGGTCTAGAGAGAGGCCCCACAGAATAGAGAGGCAAGGAAACCAATCCCGGAGGCAACAGACAGCCCCTGCACCAGGCCCAGCCTGAATCCCATCCAAACCTGTACCGGCCAAGGTGGCCTGAGGTGAGGCTTCAATAACTGTGGGATGAAGCGTGTGTGCTAGACAAACAGGATGTGTCTTGCTTGGCCTTTTTGTTATTTTCCATTTGGGCTGTGTTTGGTTTCCTTCTAGGTTTTTAAATTTGCAAAATACCAACTTACTCTGTATTGGTGGGAGGAGAGAGGGGGCTGTCCACGCTGAAAAGAAAGCTGGTGGGGGTTGACTGGCCCGGAAGCCAAGAGTCCTGAGGGAGATGACCATCCTGGGGGAGATTAGGGGAGCGCCATGGAGCTGGGGAAGCCGGAGGGGGGTGCTTCAAGGGTGAGAAGGGAGGTGATTGGAGAAACAGTCAGTGGTAGACTCCAAGGGCTTCTTCTGCCTTTAATTTCAGTCAGCTGTCAGATTTAAGTGGACTGCTGTATGTGCCTCTTGAGTCTCGGTGTCTTGCTATATCCTTTACTCCCTCCAGGTGAGACCTTGAGTTGATGGAGATGGAGGAGGTCTAGAACCCCCAGAGGGAGAGGTTGGCAAGGCAAGGATCCCAGCTCAGAGCATCGGAAAGAAGGAAACCATTGTTTGACACTAAGTCCCAGTGTGAGCGCGTGAGGCTCTTCTGATGGGAAGCACTGGAGTTTCTTGGGCCACCTCGAGTCGGTGCGTGCATATGTGTTTGGGTTGAGGGAAGGAGAGTTAGAAAGAAGAGCCTGGAAACAGGGCAATTAGATACCTCAACCCCATATTCAAGCCTCATGGATACCAAGGAAGGTTTAGCATGAAGAACAGGCTTTGCGTGAAGAACAGCACCGGAAGCCGTGCTGGGTTTTTCAGAGCCACGGATTACAAGACGGCCAAACCCAAACAGCTCCAGAGATCAACTCACCTTTACTCCAGGGCTCTCAACCTCGCACATCTTCTTCTTTGTGTTTATCTGCTTCTCGGGCTGTCGACCAGACCCCTCACCCTACTCGTATCTTTGGCTTACTTATAGTTTAGTTCACTCATAATGTCACTTACTCATGGTTGCTCATGGTTTTTGCTTCCCCTGGTCTCCCTCTGTATCAGCTTCTGCCCGCAGTGTCAACTGAAAAATTCTCTCTAGATCATGTCATCGTCCAAATTCCTAACGGAGACAATCTGATTGCTTTAGTGCATCCCAATGGTCTCAGTTGAGAAAGAACTTTTTAAGTCAGGTGACCTTGAGGAATGGCTGCCCTGCATTGTCCCACGATGGGATGAATGGATTCCCATGAAGGTGGCCTGTGACCAGGTCACCGTGCATTTGGTCTGTGTCCTCTGTGTCGACTGGAGGCTCCCAAAGGGCAAGGCTGTCCCACTGGACACTGGGCAGTGCTCCATCCTGAGACTTTCCCCCTCTCTCCCAGGTCCATCAGGATGGTCCTGAGGACTGGCCGGGGGAGCTGAGTCTACCAGTGGGGGTCCCATGGCCCTATGAACGGAGAGCAAAGGGAGGTAGAGCCCTAAGGCCAGGTGGTTTCAGGCAAACCTCATCATCTGAGGTCCACCCTAGTCTTTATTTGTCTCCAGGGGTCTAGATAGGGAGACCAGCTCTCACTGGATGGCATCTTACCAAATTTCTCTTTGTAGAGTGGCAGAGGGTGACTTTCCCTCCTGTGAGAGGTTTTAAAAATATCCTGGAGCCTTTAGCGAGGCAAGAAATGTCTTCCCTCCACACACTGGGTTATTCTGCCTTTCGATTGTACAGCTGGTCTGGGTCTGGATTTCTGTCCAGATTGCCACACGCTGGTCAGCGAGCGCCGGGCCAAACCAGGATGGTCTCGTGCCTGCAGCGTGCCCATCCGGCTCCCACAGAGCGTCCATAGTCTGAGAGGACGGCTGGTCACTGCAACGCGGTATGCTCGGCCTGGGAGGCGAGGGCCGCCAGGAGGAGACGCGTGGCATGAGCCAGAAGGTACAGCACCTTAGGCTGCGGATTCTCTTGGGCTGGTGTTGGAACCTGCAGACCCCCTTTGAGGCCAACCTCACTGCAACTCGGGGCATCCCCTCTGAGGCCTTCCTGGGAGCTCTAGGCCCGTTATGTGTCAGGGTCCTTAGTGGACCTGCACCTTGAGTGGAGAATGGTGGGCTCCCAGAGCAAAGACCAAACTGAGAAGGTGAGTGGTCACCAAGGCAGCTGCAGTGATAGGAAGGAGCCGCAAGTGTCTTTTAGCAGGAGCTGTGTGACCAAGGCATGTGAGCCACCACTGCAGGGGACACCGGTCACCCCAGGAGGGACTCCTCGAGGCCTTACACTGTGAAGTCACAGCCCCAGGGGCCAAGCTGAGATGACAGCATCCAGGTCACATGCTCGTGCCCTGCCTGCCAGGGGAGGGGAGAGGAAAGACCCCTCCTTCAGCCCAGGAGTGAGCCCCACGGCTGGAAAGCGCATGGGAGATGCTCTCAAAGGGGAGCAGCCCAAAACGGAGCCAGATTCTTCCACTGCTTTGAAGCTATCCATTTGAATCAGTTTAAACTGGTTTTTTGTCGTACTGAGCATTTCAACACGTGTAGCGTTGTTTGGTCCTGTGGTGGGGCAGGGGCGGGGCAGGGGTGGGGTGCGCTGGGGGCTCTGCCCTTGGTTCTCATTCCTAACTGTGGCTGGGTTCACTTGCCCCATCTTGCTCTCCACAGCACCTGCCCTGAAACCTGGATTTGTACTTTGGGTGTCCTTCCAAGCTCGAGTCTCAGTAGGAGACAGACGACACACTTGAATGGGGTAATTTGAGAAGATTTTATTTAGTAAAGAAGACTGTTATGAAAATGGAGGTGAGGCTAGAGAAACCAGAGAGGATAATGCAGCCTCTCAGAACTAGTGATAATGGGACTCCATTATCGCTTGGAGAGACTGAAGGGGACACGGGAGGGGGCAGTTACCCGGAGGGAGACAGAGACAGAGAGAGCTGGGCGACCTACCAGAACACACCTAGCTGAGCTGTGCCTGGAAAGAGCAGTGAGGGGGGAAGGCGGGTCTGTGGGTCAGGGAGCAGTGTGAGCATGGCCTTGGACACGAACCTCGAACGTGTCTCTAACCAGCAATTCCACGTGTGAGGAAGATGCCTCTGCGTGAAAGTAAGCAGAGAAAGGGGTTTCTTTTTTTCTTTTTTTTTTTAATTAAAAAAAATTTTTTTTTAAATTATTTTTGAGAGACAGAGGGAGACAATGTGAGCAGGGGAGGGTCAGAGAGAGTGGGAGATACAGAATCAGAAGCAGGCTCCAGGCTCTGAGCTGTCAGCACAGAGCCTGATGTGGGGCTCGAACCCATGAACCGTGAGATCATGACCTGAGCTGAAGCCAGATGCTTAACCGACTGAGCCACCCAGGCGCCCCGAAAGGGGCTTCTTTAAATCCATCCCTCAGTTTGGCCGTGCAGCAGAGGGACGGAGGTCTACGGCCATGTCTCTTCCCTCTTCCCGGGATGCCTCTCTCACTGTAAGAAGGGGCAGTGCCGTTTCATCACTCTCCAGCCTTATCAAGGGCTCGCCTTGGATTGCTTCGCAGCATCCCAGCTCCACCCCCCCTCCTCCCACCCCGGCTCTCCAAATCTATGGGCAGATCCACCTGTCATCAGATCTGCTGGAGCCCAGGTGACGGACCTGGGGACCCTCTTTGAGACCTCAGAGAGGCACCCCAGTCCTTCCCAGTAGCCCCTTTCCCTTCCTCCCTGGCAGACCCCCAAACACTTGGTTTCTATAACTATAATAATAGTCCTCCCTCTGAAACACTTACCCACTATTTATGCCTGATTATCACGCAGCACGATAATGATACATATAACACTAAATGTGTCAGGTTATCTAGTTGAAAGGCTTGCTTCACGACAACAGCAAACTTGCTATATCGTCAGGATTTAACCTCTCTGGGCCTCGGCTCCCACGTATGTAAAATGAGGGGTATGGATTAGATGAGGGCCTTGCCACCTGGCTGGTGCTCAGAACCACTGGCTGGCAGATTAGAAATGCAGAACCCTAACCCCTGCCCGCTGCGTTCTGACCTAGTAGATCAAATATGTTTTTTTTCTCTTTGTTTCCCAGGTGTTTCTCTGGCATCCAATTCAAGAACTGACCTTCGGGAAACTCGGGGGCAGATCATCTCTGTGACCCTCTTCAGAGCTCATTTCTTCATTCATTGTTCCTAGACTTCAGGGGGGATGCTAGCAGAGATGAGGCAGGACTGAGGCAAAGGCCGGGTACGGCTGACTTCTAATCCACTTTAACGAGATTCGAATTTATCTCAAAGATGACGGGAAGGCTTTGGGGAGTTCTAATCAGGGGTGACACCATCAGATCTGTGTGTTAGAAACAGCATCTCTGCGCAGTGTGGAAAACGGGCTGGAGGTGAGTGGCCTGGAAAAGGCTTTGGGCATAATCTGCCTGCAATGAGGGTGGTGACCTGGATCGGAATGGTGGCAGCAAGTGGACAGATTTGGATGGCATTCAGAACGTGGGCGGGCCGGGACTCCGCTTTCTTTTTTCCTCCGCATCTGGGATGGAGGGATTACTACCTTTTGGCCCTGGGAGGCTTTGTCCGCTCCTAAGCCGGAGGACGCCTCAACCCCACACTCCCATCGTGTGGCTCTTGGTCAGCTCGATGACAGGTAGGTGCCTCAGATTTTGACTCAAGAGCTGGTGACTCAGAGGGGCAGGGAGAGTGAGTGGAGCATCCATTCTGGAGGCTGCACAAGGAGCCACAACTTTCGGCGTCACAGGGCACGGGGGCGATGCTGGCGTCTGAGGCCAGCAGGGACGGCCGAGCGTCTGGTGCCGTGTTTGCCTGCACTGAGTCCTCCCCGCGCTGCTGGGCCGGCTTGATGTCAGCCGAAGACCTAATAGCTTCCAGCTGTTTTGTTTCTGTCTGCCTCGCAGCCCATTTCTCATCCCCCGTGATGTTGTGAGCTATTACCATATCTTCGATGAATTCCTTTCCTGCTTACACTGCTCCAAATGTTTGCTTCTTACGTCTGCGTCCCCTGCCGGGTACCCTGACTGTACCAGGGGCAGGGAGGGCGTGAGCAGCTGGGTGTCGTCCCCAGCCACGGCGGACACACGCGGAGGAGCAGGCTGCCAGCAAGAGAGTCCCAGATGCCGCTGGTTGGCTCAGAGACTAAAAATACCTCGGCTCCCGATTCGCTCACCCTCCATGCAGAAAGCTTGGATTGGGTTTTTCTTCACCATGGAGAGCTTTCTCTGGACTGCACAGCTCCACTCTCAAACCCTGAGCGGTAGCCTGGTCCTAGCATTTGCAGACCACTGGAAAACCAGCATCCTGATTTCGTTGTCTGTTCCCATCTTCTGGAAGGGGAGGGGCTTGAAGAGCCCTTCCTGGGGGATCTCTGAAAGCTTGAAGAGCCCTTCCTGGGGGATCTCTGAAATTAATGATATTCTCACGCCACAAGGCTCTTAGAAGGTAAATGAGACTCTGATGAGAAATATCTACAGAAAAGGCTGAAGAAATCGGAGGCAATACTGGCGGTGCTACCTCTCTACAACTTCGCAAGTTACATGTAGATGGATTGCTTCCTAAGTTCCCTCACTTTCCCGCCTACCCACCTGGTAATTTCCACGGCGTTTGATTTTGTTTTCACACATATAGAAACTGCAGTAGGCACCGAAATCCAGGGTTTCTAGATTTTTTTATTGTAGTAAAATTTACATCAAATAATTGACCATGTTAACCCTCAGGTAGTGTGTGTAGCTCAGTGACATTCCGTACATTCAGTGTTGAGCAAGCATCCATCTGCAGAACTGTTTTATCTTCCCCATTGGAAACTCTCTACCTTTTAAACACAAACTCCCTGTTCACCTTTCCTTCCAGCCCCCGGCAACCGCCTTTCCACTCTGACTACTTTAGGAACCTTATATAAGTGGAATCATGCAGTATTTCTCCTTTTGTGACCGAACTGTTTTCTTTAGGGTGATACCTGCAAGTTTCAGGCATCTTGTAGCATGGGAAAGGATTGTTCTTACTGCATTTGCAACGCCTCTGAGAACAATTGTCCTGAGTCAGAGGAGGTGTGGGGCAAAAAGAGAATAAACACATCCTTTTTCCACTTTTTTTTTCCTCCAAGCGCTGAAAACCTGCACCTTGTAGCCAGGCTGTTTATTCCCTTGTACATCCAACCACATTTTTGTTATCCATTCCCCATGTGGACACTTGGGTTGCTGCACCTTTTGGCTCCTGTGAATCATGCTATGATGAAGGTGGGTGTGCAAATAAATGTGTATTTTTATGGCCTCTTCCCATCAAGCAATTAAATATGTTATAAGGTGGATATTTACACTCTATCTGTTATGGAATTCTGAAGAATTATAGAATAGACTTTCTTAAAGGGGATTGCACCTGTATTCTTTACTATTCCAGAATCAGAGGCAAAGAATATCCACGAGTGTCCACTTTACGTGGATGTGGGAAAGCCCGGGACAGTCTTCGAGTGCGGAAATCATCTTCTGGTGGTGACCACACATGCAGATGTCAGCACTCTTGGATAATTCCCTCCGCTCTCCGCTGGCCGAGGCCAGAGAGAGTTCCCAAAACCTCTGTCCTTTTAAAAGGATCGTCTGCTGGGGCACCTGGGTGGTTCAGTTGGTTAGGCGTCTGGGTCTTGACTTCGGCTCAGGTCATGATCCCAGAGTCAAGGGATCAAGCCCCGGGTTGGGCTCTGCACTGAGTGTGGAGCCTGCTTGTGCTCTCTCTCTTTCAATAAATAAAATTATTAAAAAAAAAAAAGGATTGTCTCCTACCTCACCCTGTCCTCAGGCACTGATGTCCCTTATCACGAAGGCGTGAAACTGCGGCCCTCCCAGTGACTTCAATGACCAAGACTTCCGCGCCTCTCCGAGGTTTTCGGCCCTTTAAGAGAAATAATAAAGCATAAAAAACGATGTGTTTATTTTCTCTTTGCCCCACCTCCTCTGACCCAGAAAGACTGCCATCCTACCTTCCTCGGAGTCATTTGCTAATGGGCTAGGATCTACATGACAAAAGAGGTGGGGGGATGAGAGAAGAAAAAATGACCAGAGCTGTTAAACAGGGCTTGGCCTTCATTCCTGAAGTAAATTAAGAAATCTAGAATTGGAACCCTGGGTGTCTGCACTTCCTCTAGCTGAAGTTTTCTGTAAGAGGAGAAAATGGGCAAAATGTATCCAGCCCGACTGTGTATTCTATGTCACTCCCACTTAGTCTTCATGACAACACTGCAACAGGGATCTCTGTACCCATTTTATAGCTGGGGACACTGAGGCTCAGAGAGATCCAGAACATTCCTGAGGTTTGGGTGTTTGGACATGAACAAAGTCCTTTGTGACTCCAGTTCTGCTTTGCTTCTGACCCCCCACCCCCTTCCCAGCCCCATCACGGCATTTCTTTCATTTTCTGTGGAATGATTTTCAGAAGGTGCTGTGCCAAGTCTGTGGGTGCATCAGAGTTTGATGGAGACCAGTAAGGGACTCTCCTTCTAAGCTCTAGCCATGCCTCATTCTCTACCTCAGAGATAGCTCTTGGAGCACGGGAGAAGATTCTAGATCTTCCTCATTCTCTGTCGTGCTTTGTTTCTTCATTACCAGGGGCCAACAAAACCACTGTAAGACTAAACCAAACAGATGCCATGACACGCTTTAAGTTTCCCCTCTGATCTAGAAGGCCTAGGTTTCAGTTCCCGGAAACTAACAGGCAGTTACACATTGCCTAGAGCAAGAGACCACCTTCGCAACACCCAATCAGGGAAGGCCAGCTTCCACTCTCCACATTCCTAAGGGGGAGGCCTGCAGATGGGAACTTTAGATAGGACCCTGTGACCTAATGTTAAAGTTAACCCGATAGTCACCGAATAAGACCCTGAACTTGCTCTGTAATTGGTTAATTTCAAAGATACCCTAAATGTTGTGATTGGGTCCCGCCAAAAGTAACGAACGCTCTGAACAATGTGTATGGTTAAACCTGTTGTCAATGATACTGTACATTATGATTGGATCGTTGTGCCTGTGTCGCGATTTCCTGCAACTCCCCCTTCCCAAAACTCATAAAAGCCCTACCGCCCCTTTGTTCTGGGCTCTCAGCACGGATCCGCTGCGCCGGTAAAGTCTGTGAGCCTGAGCTTAGGCCCGGCCAGCCTGAGCCCGTAATAAAACCTCCCTTTGCTATTGCATGCATGACTCGGTCTCCCTGGTGGTCTCTGGTCTTTGGGGGATACTGCGACTTGGGCATTACACCACCACCACCTTCTACCCCTAACACCCTTTGCTTACCACTTTCAACAATAAAAAGGTACAGATAAAGGTCTAGGTAGCGCATCAGGAAGAACTTCTTGACTCTGAGGCTCTGGGACCTATAGATGAGAAAGTCACAAGGCTCTTGTGTCTTCCTTTCCAGGAAGGCTTTAAGGAAAAGGGCCACCCTGCCTGGCCTACTAGGGCTGGGCACAGTTCTGCCCGGAGGCAGGGGAGTCTGGCGATGACCTCCAGAGGGCCTGGGAAGTGGGGGAGTTGGTGGGGGGACATGGGGGGGGTTAGCTGCCTGCCGCTTGGCCGCAGATGCTCACTGTCATCAATCAGTCGGTGCATCTGTTTGCTGTGTCGCTTGTTTAAAGAGCGAGGCATTTGCTAATTGAAAACTAAAAGATCCATCCGTCTCACTCACAGCCAGCATGAAATCCACTCAACCATGTAAGATTGGGGTAAAAGCAGCAGCACAGCGCTCCGGTGCCCCTGGGTTGGTGCAGCCCGCGGAGGCCATGTTGCTCCCCTTCTGGCTCCTGAGTGAGTGACGCTATCCTCCCCACTGCAGAGCGGCCAGGGACACCACATTACAGTACGTCTCATACCTCCTCATCTACTATCCTCAATCCCGCCCACAGAGAACGGTGTTCTTAGCTCCAATTTAAAGATGGAGAAACTGAGTCTCAGAGATCCCAAACTACACAGCCAAAGTCACACACTGATATGTGATAGGGGCAGGACACCCATCTAGGTCCTCTGACTAGTCAGGAGAGGGGTGGCTGCCCACTGGGTGGCTCTGTGCCTGGACGGATATAGAAGGTGCTGAGCTGGAAGGCACCAAGTCCTTCCTTAAGTGGATTAAAACTTGGAAAGAATGGCCTCGGGGCAGACCAGGAGGAACACTGGGATTTCACCAATATCTGCAGTGCTTTGTTGCTTAAAAGCAAATATAGCAAAATGTGGGGGTTCCTGATTGCTAGATTATCTCCCTGTGAAGACTGCAAAGGGATGGTCGCCAGCCCTGATGGACAAGACGGTACCAAAGACAAAGGCTCTCCCTTTGCCCAGTTACCTCCAGAGACGGCTGTGTTTGAGAAAAGTGCTGGTGTGCACCTCCCAGATGGGGACCGGCCCAGCCCCGGATCTCTATGGAGTCTGGAAGGACACTCCAATTCACTGGGCCTCTCCCAGTTCCCCCTTCTACAGCGATGAAGGTGGGGGGTTCGATGAGCGCTCAGGTCCTTCTGTGATCCTGTGGGTCATTGGAGAAATACAAACCTAACCTTTGTGTGCCCAGAGTGACTTGGCCCCCGCAGCAGGGGACTGGCTCCCTGCTCTGTGCAGGCAGTTCTTCACCGGTGCTGTTCCTCCTCGAGGCACGCTGGGCTGCCTTCTCTCCGGTGGGATCTGGTATTCCTTCCTCAGTGCCAGTTCCCGGGGAAGTCTCTGTCTTCTGTGCTCCACAGCCCCCCGCTAAGCCACGGTGCAGTGGCGCTGTGCTAAGTTACAGGTGTCTCCTAGAGGTCTCCACTGCACTGGCAGGACATGAGAACAGGGGCCTGGTTTGATTCCCCTTGGAGACCCCGGAACCTGGCACGGAGCCTGGCAAACGGAGAACAGTCAAAAACTAATTGCGGAAGACCCCACCTCCGTTTGCAGTCAAGGGCGAGCTGGAACCCCGGAGGCCCCCTTTTGAACTTCCACTTCAAGTCAACTCCAAGCAGGTTTTCCCCTGCAAGAGTCAAGCAACATAACTGATCACAGGGGTTCTAAGACCAGAGGTCTGTAAACGGACTCTGGACGGCTCCTCTGGACGCGACTCCCTGGATGGGCTGCCCCTCCTCCAGCCTTTATCCTCTGACTTCTCAGAGGCAAGGAACAAGCAGACAGTGAGGATGCTTGGTCACCGGCAGCCCTGAATGCACAGGGTGTCACTCACTTTGGGGGTGTGGGGAGACTTCAATGGGCATTGGATCGCTCAGTTCCCGCCTCGGCAACCACCTGCACCCAAGCCGGGGCCGACTGCCACCTCTGCCAGCTCGCCGCTCCCGGCAGGCTGGCGCGCACCGAGTCCGCACACCCGCCCGGGAGAGGCGGGGGTGGGGGGGGCAGGGGCGGGGCCTGTCCTAGGGGCGGGGCCCAGGGCGCCCCGTGGGCCAGGGCGGCCC
>NC_043710.1:104191712-104223207 GCF_006229205.1 Suricata suricatta | reverse complement strand
GGAGAGCGGCGGCCCGGACGGCTGCCGGAGGGGCGGCCGCGCGTGGATGCGGCGGGAGCCGGAAGCCTCGAGCAGCCGGCGCCGTCTCTGCCCCCGGGCGCCCTATGGCTTGAAGGTAAGCGCGCGCAGGGTGGAGCGACGGGCGGCCGGGGGCCGAGGGGGGTGGCAGGGAGAGGAGCGGGAGGGAGCTCGGAGGGCAGCGCGCCTGGGACCAGAAGTTTATCCCGCCACTCTGGCGCCGTCTGCCTGGGATCGACCCGCTGCCTGGGACCGTCGGGCAGCTGGCCCCGGGGGAGACAGGGACACAGCGGCTGTCGTCCCCTCTGCTCCGTCTCGGCATCCCCAGAGTGGCCCGGGTGGGAATCCTAGCTCCGGGCATTAGCGGGCGGGGTCGGGGCCGCCTGCCCGCGGAGCGCGGAGAGCCGGTGGGGCTTCGCAGGGCGGCCGGCTCCGGACGGTCTCGGGAGGGCACGTTCCGCCCCGCATCCAGGTCCGGGACCCCAGGGCGCGCGGCCAGACTTTCCGACCTCCAGGGACACAGAAGGGTTGTTCTGGGCTAGTCTGGATTTGTGCGACCGGAGACTTTTCCGTTTCTAAGGACGGAGGCCGAGGCCGCGTCTGCCCCTCCTCGCCCACTCCCGCTTGTGCCGCTGTCCTTGGTGCTGAATTTACGTTCTCCTTCGCTGTCTCTCAGTTTGAGATTCAGTCGAGGAGGGAGGCCGAGGTTTCAGACTCTTCGACCTGGGAAAGGGGGTGACGGTTGGGGCAGTAGCGGAGGGTGACTGTTCCACTCTGGAATGGACCAAGAGCCTCGACAGAGCTGTGTGCGGAGACAAGAGGCAGCCTTCAGAGCCAGACAGAGCGGGTCCCCATCCCTGTCTGCGCGGGCAGCCTGTGAGAGGTTCCTCTTGAAGAGCAGAGGTAGGAGGGTGCGTGTGCATCTACACAACAGGCTTCGCCATGGACGCAAGTCACAGCACCGCAGCTCCCTAGGGACAGGCCCTTGCTCGCAGCCACAGGAAAGCTGTTTGAGCCAGTGAAGTTGTCCCACCTGGCATCCCACTAGTTTATGTGATGGGGGCTCCCGAAGTTGGTGGGTACAAGGCACTTTGTGGATCTCTCTCCAGTTCCTTCTGCAGATCCAATCATGTCTGGATTTTGACCAGGATGTAAACCTTTTGGATTAATCCTCACTTCTTCCCAGGAGCTAGATGATCAGTGATTCTTAGTTTCCCCCCTGCCTCCACCCAGTGCAAATATTCTGATTCATCCTGCAGCATTAGGACCACTTGAAAAAGAAATCATTCTTCTCATGTTTCTCCCTCTTGCTGCTGCGTTTGAGAAGGGTGGGCAGAGAGAGAGAGAGAGAGAGAGAGAGAGAGAGAGAGAGAGAGAGAGGTTGGTGAATGTGACCAATTGCAAGAGAACTAGTGGGCTGGTTTGCTGGGTCCCAGCTCCCAGGCTTTGACTTCTTTGCTTAGTGTTCAGGATTCCTGGCATATCTTGGGGGGGGGGGCGGGTAAGTGGGAATGATGCCATCTCTGAAATCAGACAACAGGTAGGGAAGACAATTGAGAGGGTTAGACGTAGATCCAAGGGAGAGCCATGATAACCCTAACCTTGGTCTCTTGAAGAACGTTTTGAGTTCCTTCTACCTTCTTTGCACAACCTGGGGATGAAGGGTGCTTGGAAAATGGGAGATTCTGATTTGTTGCAGAGATCTGAGGCAGCATTTCCCCAATGGTTGTTTTCTGTTTTAATGAACTCCCTGCCTCTGAATCACCTAGAAAGCTGGTTAAAAATGGATTTTTTTCTTGTTCTTCTCCAAAGAGCTGCTGAATGAGAATCTCAAACTGAAACCCAGAAATGTATATTTTAACAATATTTCTCAGTGATTCATATGTACACAGGTTAAGAAATCATCTCTCATAGAAGTTCATACTTCTTTGACTAGAGGAAGCGTGATTAAGATCTTCAATTGACCCCTCTGCCTCTTTCAGTTTATCATGTTAAATTCTTCAGGGGTGACACTGGGGGTGGACGGTCCATCCCCCAGATTCAACCCTTTTCCTGAAATAAAAGATGCAGCCCAATCTCCTCTCTGCCAAGATCCTCCCCGTTTTTTTTTTTTTTTTAATTTCTAAAACAGATATTTGGCCTCTAAGAATCACCGATATGACTTTAGGTTGACCTATGTAAATATTAACTGCCCCCTTCTAGGGGCCAACCCACTGTGCTCTCCTGACCCTCCCTTTCTGGGGGAATTATTGTCTTTCGTTATGCATGTGCTGTGGTCTGCTAACCCGACTGCTCCTGAAATGCCAAGAAGTGATTAGTTCAGCTTAGCAGCACGTCATGTTCCCCAAGGCTGGTAGCCACTTGCGCCCTGCTGGCAGGGACATATTGGCTGTATTGATTTGGTTCTTGTGCTCTATAAGCTAGCAGGCTTGTAGGGGTGAATAAGGCCAGTAAAGATGCTTGTGGGCTATTCGTTTTCTACCTTCACCCAAAAGGTTGGATTTTTTCTGTCTAGAACATGCCATGATATAGAGAATTTGAACTTGAGAGAAATCTTCTGTTCCCCCTCCGACCAGGGAAAACGAAGGGAGCTCAGAATCTCATAAAAATTTTTTTGGCCTCATATTCACCTGGGATTGATGAAGCTAGACTGGTCTGAGGTAACTGGTCTGGGTAAACATGTGTAAGGGGAAAGTCATGTAGACTTGGCCTTGGCTTTCCCTCCAAGTGAAAGTCATATATTGGTGTCGAGGAAGTGGCATGTGGCAAAAATAGCACAGTTTGTGTGGGGCGGGGTGGGGGGTAAGGATAATGAGACTTCCTTAAGCCAGTGCTGTCCCTTCTTGTGACTCATATTTTCTGACCCGCCAGCCCCCATTTTCACCCTTCCTATGAATCTCCAGCAATGAAGGTGTTTTAGCCACTGGTCAAGGAGAGGAGAATCAAAGTTGAGGTTTTATAATGTCAGACTCCCAAGCCATATCTCCCAGAGTCAGGTTGTCACAGTAACCTGAGATTTGAGATCTTGAAAATACCTTAGCATGGCTGCCTACTGCCATTTCTGTTGGAACATTGTCACCAGGACTTTAAACCCTTAGATTATTTGGGCCCCTCAGAGGTCATTGGATGCTCTTGACTCCTAAATGAGATAGCTTTTCTCTTAGTCTATAAACATGGTGGGCTCTCTTCCATTACTGAAGTGCTCCCAGAAAGGAGTGGCATAGCTTTCTAGTTCTAAGCCACCAGGACTGGGCTTGGTAACTGAAGCTTCTCCATTCTGCTCGGAGCTCTGCATCTAGCTCTGCTAGAGCAGCCTGCATCTAGGAAATGCTTGGAAGCCACAGGCGGCAGGAGAGGCACAGTGTGGCTCAGCTCCTCGGTAGGAACCCTTTGCTGTCTATAGCCTCTCTCTTAGCTGAACCCCAGCACCAGATTTCCCTCTCTCATCCCCTAGTAGGGACCCTGAGAGGACTCCACGCCTTGGCTTTGGGATTCTGTGCAAGCTCTCCAGCTCTTCCGGATGCTACATGGAATTGCCAAGGGTTTGCAGTTTGCCGATTTACCAGCTCTAGGTGAGATTATCTGCAGCCTTTAAAATTACTCTAATCGTGTTAGAAGCCAACATGAATACACCCCTGCCTCTCGACGGTCCTTATCACCATTGTCATTGAAGATTTCTTTCTTATTTTTTTAAACAATAGAATCATATTATTTAAGTGCACAGGTGTGGAAAATAGCTTGATTACAGTGTCAGTGCATGTGGGTGGAGGAGTAAAACTAGAGGATTCACCACTTGGTTTGTTCGCGTTTGGGTCCAAAGAAAGGAGAGCTACTTGCCCTGCTGAGCTGTACGGTTCCCCTCTTCTTGTCCTTTCAACCTCAGTCTGATAAATGGGTTAAATTAACACCCGTGGCAGCCGGGATGCCCCTGGGAGGGTGCAGTCTCCTCTCTCCCCGGAGACACAGGGATGTTTCTCTGCAGAGGAGCAGAGGCCCTTGCTGGCTCTGGCTCCAGTGCAGGGAGGAGCCAGAAATGACGCGCTGGGGCCTGGGGACTCCCCTCTTCTCCGGGGTGGAAGAGGCCACATTGCTGCAATGTCCCAAATTCAGAGGCCTGGAGGACGCAGGGCCATCTGAGAGAGTGTGGAGCAGTGTGTGGGGATGGGAACCGAGAAGGAGTAAACTCTTTGGGGGTCCCCAGAAAAGGCTGATGTTACGTACGTATGTATTAGACATCAGCTTTGTGCCATTTGGCCAATTCGTTGTAATCTGATGGCACCTGCCGGGATTTTCAGTTTCCGGGAGACAGGGGAATTCTTTGCTGTCTACAGTGATGGGTAAGGGAAGGAGGGAAGACCCCTGGCTTTCCCTGGAGCACTCTGAGTGATGTCAGCCTGCTCGCAGACAGAGGATGATAAGTGAATCCAGGCAGACTCAGCCCCCAGGGGCCTATCAATAGGCCCATCGCCATGCTGGGCAGACGGGCCTTCCAGGGCGCTGGGGCTCCGCACAGAGCGGCAGCCTCAGCCCCAAGGACATGCCCCTGCAGATGTCTGGGAACCAGGGCGAATCCTGGGGTCCGTCCACTCGTCACCAGGCTCCTTCAAATCGTGCCTGCCCTTCTCATTTCCACCCCCGCCTTGTTGTCATTGTTTGGATTCTAAGTGGCCCAGCAGGGGAAAGGCATTAGAAATGAAATTATTTCTGTTACACGCTGTATAATTGCCTTCTCTCCTTCCTGTTACCGCAGGCAGCACCATCAAGAGCAATTCCCCGGGAACTCTTGGTCTGGGGAAGCGGCTCACTCACAAGCTTCCTTGGGCTGGCTTCTGACGAGTGGCCCTGCTCTCCAGTCCCTCCGTTGCTGGCCTAATCTGCCTAACGGCGAACATCTATTGTGCACTTGCTGTGCGCAGGGTACTGTGCTGAGCACTCACATGTGGTTTTTGTTTCTACTCTCCATCTTGCAACAACTCTGTGAAATGGGCACTGTTATGATTCTCCTTTTTACCGAGGAAGAAGTGCGGCTTGGAGATCTTGCACAAGATCACAGGGCTAACGTGCAGGGTAGAGGTCCAAGGCCAGACTGTCTGATGCTAACGTAATCGCCCTCTCTGACCTAGGTCATTGGCTACAGGATAGGAAAGGAAGAACAGGGCCAAGAAGGCACTTTCTTTGACAAACTGAAATGACAGCAAGCTTTGCATAGGAGGCCAGAAAAAGAGGAGGTCACTGAGGGAGAAGAATGTATGGAAAAAGTTCTTGAGATTCTTCAAGTTGAGGGTTGTCCTGGAAGTTGTTCTGGCCTGGGTCTTGCTCCTTAGGGTCAGATACACTTGGAATGAATCTCAGCAAGCAATGGGGGCAGAGGAGCAGGGGCGGCAGCAGAGGAGAAGGGGCGGGAGCAGAACGAGGCAGAGTCACCAAAGCCTAGTCGCTGGAGGGAGGGCAGGAGATGGCGTGGACTCACGGAAGGGCTGGCTTCCCCGGGGAAGCTAGGCTGAAACTGGGCTGCCGTGAGTGCTCATCTCTTTGAGGTGCACCGAACTGTTGGCAGAGGATACAGCTCAGGCTGCTGCCTCCCTTTGGCCTTTGGTGTGGTTTTCTCACCATACGGAATGGAAACATGTCACATCTTCAAGACTAAGCTTGAGTTTAGGTGAGCGGGGAGGAGTGGGATGGCCTGGGGGAACAGATGCAGGACTAACTCGTGAGGGCTGCCACAAGGACTAATTGCTCAGAGGCTGGAGAGGCCTGGGCGTCCCTGGGCAGCACCCTTTGTCTGTCTGCCTGTGGGTTTCTTCCCAAACAAAACAAAGGAACTTTTACATGCCACCTGCTACCTTGGAATTCCTAAGATTCCACAGCACTCCATCCTCTACCAAAATGACCAGATAATGGGGCTCACCTCCCAATAAGCTAGAAGACTTCTAGCCTGTGTAGGGGAACCTCACCACGAATTTTATGAATGCCACTTAGCAGTATGTGGTCCCTTACTTCCGCCCTTAAAACACGGCATAGTTAAGCCTTTGTGCTCTGGAGCAAGATTGCCGGAATTTGGATTCCACCTGCAATACTTTCTAGCTGTTACCTTAGGCAAGTTGGCCGACCTTAAGTGGGGATGTTCATGCAAAGGTGGTGGTTGGTGTGATTACTTAAGGCAGTAGATACAAGGCATTGGGAAGAGTCCCTGGCAAAAGTAAGCTCGGCGCTTCATAAACGTTCATTGTA
Source organism: Suricata suricatta (assembly GCF_006229205.1). Lineage (NCBI taxonomy): Eukaryota > Metazoa > Chordata > Mammalia > Carnivora > Herpestidae > Suricata > Suricata suricatta. Next base: position 104,216,958 of record NC_043710.1, on the reverse strand, counting down.
CTGACTCTTACTGTAATTATTAAGGAACTGGAAGGGGACGGTGGCACCTGGGTGGCTCAGTTGATTAATTGCCCAACTTCGGCTCAGGCCATGGTCCTGCAGTTCGTGGGTTCCAGCTCCACCTCAGGCTCTGTGCCGAGAGCCCACCTCAGGCTCTGTGCCGAGAGTTCCGAGCATGGAGCCTGATTCGGATTCCATGCCTCTCTTTCTCTCTGCCATTTCCCGCTCATGCTCTCTCTCTCCACTATTAAATAAACATTAAAAAAATTTTTTTTAACTAAGAAAAACAATTTAAAAAAGGAACTGGAGAGGAGCATTTTCAGCTGCTTTCATTTTGCACTCACATTTTGCACCCGGTTTCACCTCTCTGAAATGAAGCATGTTTCTAACTAAAGCTTTCTTCCTTACACTCTCCACTTACCTGAACCACAGCCCCTGGCCCTCCCCTGCCGGAAGTTTTTACTCATCTCCAGCAAGAGGAGCTGCCATTGCTGGACCACACGTTATGCGTCACGTTCGCTCACCATAAGCGTAGCCACCGTCTGTCCTCAGACAGCACTGTCATGGTACCACTGACCATATTGCCCATGCTGTACCCGTTGTCCCCTGACTTATTTGTCCCATTGCTACAAGCCTGTGCCTCCCCCTCCCCTTCACCCATTCTTCCCATCCCTCCACCCGCCTCCCCTTTGGCACCCATCCATTTTAGACTTGGTTGGAGCCTTCCTGATTGGTTTTGTGACATGGGATGGGGTGCTCTGGCATAGGCTGCTTTTCATAGAAAGTCAAAAATAAGGAGAAAATACTGGTGCACAAGAACAAGGAGATTTTTCTTTCTTTGCTCTGGCTGAGAAGCCCAAGGAACCTCACACTAAGAACCTCAAAGCTTCCGCAAATACATGCTGTCTGTCTTCTGGGGTCATTAATGACAAAGGCTGATGCCACCCATGTTTTGGATGAAGGGGTCCTGCCTGAGAAAGGGCTGTAACTCAATAGCTTCTGGCCCTAGGACTCTCTGATCCTGAAAGCTACTCCCTTTCTTCGGCTTTTTTCCTTTTCTGTGAATCCTTCACTGTAGAGGACTCTCCTAATTGACGCATCTACTTCTGGCCAATTAAAAAGGCTTACTGTTTAGGGAAGGTAGAAGATTTCCAAGGGCATCATGGGTGTTCCCTGGTCATCTTCCTCAGGCCATGGGGTCATTCCCGACTGGGACCCTGAGCTTCCTCAGCCCTTACATTCATCTATGGAAGGATCAATAAGAGAATTGTATTGACAAGCAGGCACTAGCATCTAGGGTCCCAAGCAGAAGACGTCAGACCCCCCAAAGAAACAGATATTTCCATACCCATCTTTCCTTGGGGAGTGTATATAACAAGGCCTGGATTGCTCCAGATGCCCAATGGCACAAAGTCTGCCTTCTGGCCAGTCTTCTCTGGTGAGCTAGAGGGAGGTGGTCGGAGGTGATGAATGCTTTCCATAGATTTGTGTGGTCCTCCATACATTCTGGATCTTCCCTTAGTTACGGTCCTTGGTGGCCAGCCTCCAAGATGGCCCTCAATACTCCCTGCCTGCTGAGTATCTTCTTATGTAATTTCCTTCTTCATTAAATAGGGAAGACTATGTACTGATAGGATAATGTCTAAATGGCAGACCTATCCTAGGATAGGTCATGATAGGTATTATGATTTCTACCTTATTCTTTCTCGGATCACTCATTCTGGAGAAAACCATCTACCATATCATGAGGAACACTCCAGCAGCCCTATGGAATGTTCTGCATGACAAGGACCTGAGGCCTCCTGCCAACAGCCATGTGAATGAACCATCTTGGAAGTAGATTTTTCCCCTCCAGACAAGCCTTCAAATAACTATGGCTACTTCCAAGGTCTTCATTGCAACCTTCTGAGAGATCTGAGCCAGAACCACTCCACAGAGTTGCCTGAATTCCTGACCCACAGAAACTCATTCGATAATAAGTTTTTATCATTAGGTTGCCGAGTTTGGGGATCATTTATTATATAATAGCAGAAAACTACGACACACAATGAGATTAGTCTCTGTGAAGTTATTCACAATTTTCTTCCGCAATGACACTCGAGTCCCTTCACTATCCACGTATAAGATGAATTGCTCTTATGGGATCCAAACGGCCTCTGGTGACCTTCAAGGGGACACCTCTGGTTTGGTTCTGGGATTTGAACGTGCTCGTGGCTCACCCAATACATTCGTGAGCCTCTCAGCCCTCGTCTAACCAGACCGAGCTGTCGATTTCTGTATTCAGTCTCCTGTACTCCCTCTTCCCCGAATGTCTTCTGCCGTGGCTGCCCTTCCACGGGCATTTCACTCTTCATTCTTTCACTAAACCAAAATTACTGAGCACCGACTATGTACTAGCAACGCATCTTGGTTGCAAATACGTTAATGAGAAAAAACAAAGATCCCTGCACTCCTGGAACTTACATTCTAGTGTAAGGAGACAGATGGTACACAATCAATATCAAAGGAAATGAGCGAGTGTGTTAAAAGGGAATAAGTACTTGAGAAAAGAAAAATAAATTGATGAGGGCTATGCGATACGGTGTGGTAAGGGGAGGGGGAGAGGGGAGTCTGCATGGAGAACGGATGTCACCGTGAATGTGATGTTGGCGGAAAGACGTAAAGAATGTGGGAGCATGCATTTTGCAGACACCAGAGAGAAGGGCATTCAAGGCAGGGGTTCATAGAGTCTGCGTCCATTATAAAGCCCTTTTAATAACTGTCTCATTCCCTCCGGGGCAATAGTAATAACTCTGCATTTGGAGCTCCCTTTTAATTTTCAAAGCCCACTAGGCAATAGTTATCTCTTGTATTTGTAAATCACTTCCTCAACCCTATCTATCCCTACTGATCCTTACAACAGGCTACTGAAGTAACTGTTATAACCTCCATTTTGCAGATGTGGCCACTGAGGCTCAGAGAGGTGAAGCAAAACATACTCGGTTCACAGAGTTAGGAAGTACTGTCTTTGAAAAACTCTTGCGCTCTGTTCTTATACTGCTGCCTGAATGCTTAATGCTAATTTTTCTATTGTGCATTTCTTTTTTTCTTTTTATTATTTATTTTTTGAGAGACAGAGAGAGACAAAGCATGAGCAGGGGAGGGGCAGAGAGAGAGGGAGACACAGAATCCGAAATAGGCTCCGGGCTCTGAGCTGTCAGCTCAGCACAGCTGTCAGCACAGAGCCCAGCGCGGGGCTGGAACTCAGAAACTGTGAGATCATGACCCGAGCCGAAGCTGGACACCCAACCAACGAGCCACCCAGGTGCCCCTTAATTGCGCATTTCTTGTCTTCCCCACAAGACTGAGCTCTTTGAAGTAGAGTCGGCCTCATGCTTCTCCAGAGCCTGTTAGAACTGAAAGGGATGCTGAGCACTTGGTACCACTTATGTAAGTTGTGGTGTGAGTGATGGGTGGGAGGGGCTTACTTCCCAGGGGCACGCCTGCTTGAAGCCCAGCAAGAGTGTCTGGCCGTGTCAGCGGGTCAGCAAGATGCTTCATACCTTCTCTCTTTCATCCTCAACTGGCTTCAGCCACGAGTACTTTATACTTTGGCTGGAAATTGTTCAGAGTTGTTGCAGGGCGTGGAAGTAGGGGGTTATTGGTGATTTGGAACCTGCTTCAATCAGATACACACATAGAGAAGAAGCTACTAGGTGATCTGTCAAGGAAACATACCATGTGTGGGGGTCCAGGCTGCCCAGAGACCGAAGACAAGCAGGCTGGGCGAGCTGTTGAGGTCTGTCTTTGGAGCTTGGATGGTTTGCGTGGATGCTGAGGTTGTCGGTTGGGGAACAGGGTTGGTCCTTAGTTTAGTTTCCCTGAGAAAAGCACTAACAGTTTAAGCATATCTTTCCCCAAATCACTGCTAAAGCATGAGGTGCCCACCCCCTGCCCATCCAGCTATTCAGTCTAACAAAGTGATTCAGACGACGAACCTTGAAACCAGACTGATAGAGGCTCAGGTCTGCGTTCTGCCAGGAACCAACTCTGTGACCTCCATCAAGTTACTATAGCCCCTTTGAGATTCAGGTTTCTCTTCTATGAAATAGGGGCGACTGTGGCACCTTATAGGGTTGGTGGGAAGTAACTACATCATGGATATAAAGTGCTCAGCTTCCTCCCTGACATGTGGTAACTCTCAATAAACATTCACTTCCTAACTCTCATTATAATAACCAGGAGGCATTGAAAGGTCCACAGGATCCTTCCCAGTCTGTGCTCCACATTCCATCTTCTCTCTTCTGGAAGGAGGAAGACATCGTTGCAAGAAATCAGACAGGCTGGGACCTAACTCCTAGAATGTTATTTTTGGAAGAACCCAATGCCATATAACAAGAGAGAATGGCAGAGCCCGGGGACCCCTTTGGCCACACCCTGTTGTGGCCGACTTCAGGTTAGAGCCTGCAGTACTCAAAGAACCCAAAGAAACTATGGCTAAAGAGCTGGAGTTTGAGCCTGGGACAGTACAGGGTGAGGCCAGAGGCATTGCAGGGACCAGACTGTGAACTCTGAAGCCTTGGGAAGACTGTCCTGAGGGGAAGAAGAAGCCATGGTGAAAGATTGGGCTTAAGAAGAATAACACGATTTCATCTGCATTAAAAAAAAATCACAGAGGCTGCACTATCCCCCCACCCCCACCCCCAGAGCTGAAGCTACAGAAACAAGATTAAAAGCAGGACAGCTGGGGCGCCTGGGGGGCGGCTCTGTCGTTTTAGGTTAACTCTGGTTTCAGCTCAGGTCATGATCTCAGTTTGTGAGTAGGAGCGCTGCATGGAGCTCTGCTTGGGATTCTCTGTTTTTCTGCCCTTCCCCTGCTTGCGTACACACACACACACACACACACACACACACACTCTCTCTCTCTCTCTCTCTCTCTCTCTCTCTGTCTCAAAATAAATAAACTCTAAGAAAGAAAGAAGAAAGAAAGAAAGAAAGAAAGAGAAAGAAAGAAAGAAGGAGAAAGAAGGGAAGGAAGGAAGCAAGGAAGCAAGCAAGGAAGCTAGCAGAGTTTTTGTCTTTCCAGGACAGTGATGCTGGAAACCTGGACCAATGTGGGGCAGTGGAGACAGAAAGACATGAGTGATTTGAAAAGTTATTTAAAATTCAGCAGAACTTGGTGACGCATGGACTATGGAGGATGAGGGGGAGGGAGTGATTTAAAGCAAGAAATCTGAGCCAGGTCAAAAGGGAAGTGCAGACAGGCCGTGGATATCGGAGCAAGAAGCCAGGGCTGGCGGGGGGCGGGGCAGGGGGGTTGCTGGAGGGATTCAAATCAGCGACCTGGTGGTCTTGATGAGGTCAGAGAGCTGGTGTAAGGAGGAATTGAGGGCACGAGTTGGGTCACAGAGGGAGAAGACTCGGTTTCTGATTAGAAAGAGGAGCAGAGAGCAGTCCTGGGTGATGAGGAGGTCCAGGACACAATCAGGGGAACGAACCGGTGATTAAAGGGGAGGGTGCACCTGGGGAAGGGGGCCTCAAGGAGCCGAGGGCCCAGGTGCCGGGGTGGATCCACCCAAGTTAATGTCGGGCCTGGGGCTGGAGCGCAGGCAGGGAGTAGGGGCCACAGTCTTTGTGACGTCGGGACAGGGCCAGGAATCTATGGATGTCTCTGGCAGAGACAGACAGAGGGGTTGTAGGTGTGGGGCCTGCACCTCAAAGGAAAGAGGTCTTCACAGGAGGCCGAAGCGGCTAAGGAGACAGGGAGGGGCCATGCTGTCGGTCGAGGCTGACTCAGAATCTACCTTTCCAGTGTCACCACACTGGTGTTCCCTTCCGTTCCCTCACTAGCTCCGACCTCACTAGATGGTGTTCCTCTCCTCGTCTTCAGAGAATGGAGGAGAAAGAGGAGAAGAAAGGAGAACAGAGGGTGGCGAGTAGGTGTTAAGCTGTGGATAAGAGATGAAAGAAGTGGCAGTTACAATGAAAAGAAAATGGATCTGTTGACATCTGTCATTCCTGTGTTCACTCTACCATAACCAGCCTTTGAGTCTGTTCTCTCTGCCTGAATGCTCCAGCTGTAAGGTCCTTGACCTTGAAGGCTACCTGTTAGCCAGCCTTTACAACTGAGCACAGGTGTCACCTCTTCCAGGGAGCCTCCCATGGTTTCCCCCCTACAATGTCCCACCCTCCTGGGCTAGAGACCCCTCTATATTTCCACAGCATGAAGTGTAAGGTTTATGAGACCGTATTGTAATGTTTACAGTTGCCTGTTTACTCTTCTGGTTCCCCATTAAATGGTAAATTCCCTGAAGGGGGCAATGAAGCTCTTACCTCTCCAGCCTTAGGTACCGGCCCACAGCACGCAGTGGGACTGTGATCAGGGGAAACCCCTGTCCCCTCTCCACCCCCACAGTAAGAAGACAGGGGACACACTGTCTTCTGCTCATGCTTGAAATCCCTTGTATTATTAAGTCAGGCCTGAAAGTTTCTCCAGCATTTGACATGGACTGGAGAGGTCCCATCATGCCAAGGCTGTAAAGAATGTTAGGGACCTAGGCTAACGCTTGGTGCATGGAGGAGAAAACTGTGCCCTGAGAGGTAAGCAGTGCAACAGAGTCTGATGGCCGCCTAGCAGCACACCAGACCAGACGCCAGGTCTGCTGGTGACCCTGCCGACTGCCTGCCATCGGCAGCCAGTGCACCGCACTGTGCCCAACAGCCAGAGCCGGTGTCTTCCACATTCCCTCCCATCCCTGGGTCCCGAATTTGGTGGCCCTTAGTGCTCAGCTCTACTCCATTGCCTGGGAAAAACAGGTAAATGAATTGTAAAGCAGGACCTAGTTGGTACTTAACAGATTTTGAGGGGCTCACAGCTTTGAGGGATGGGGCTGTGGATGCATTAATGTTCCCGCTTCTCACTGAGAGGCAGATTGTAGGCAGGTGGGTGCTCAGTCTATCAAAGGACATGCAAAAGCCCTTTGAACGCTATGTTATTAATAGTGGTAACAGAATTGGGGGGACCAACGGCTCCTTTGTCGTCAGCCAGATCTCAGCAGCGGGCAGCAAGGGGAAGGGGTCGTGTCCGTGCTCTGCGCCGAGCACACGCTTGGCAGGTAGTCAGCCGTCGAGACATAAAGGTTGGGTGTGTGGACACACACGTGTGCGGGACCGAGCGCGTAGCATCCTCTGCAGAGCAAGCTGAGGTTCGCTCAAGAGCTGACCCATCGCGTCCGGAAGGGGCGGGGGGAAACCAGGCGAGCAGCCTCGAGAAGCCAAATGTCCACAGCTTTCCTTTCTTTTAAAAAATTTTTTTTAAATTTATTTTTGAGAGAGAGACAGAGCGTGTGGGAGACGGGCAGAGAGAGAGAGAGAGGGAGACACAGAATCCAAAGCAGGCTCCAGGCTCTGAGCTGTCAGCACGGAGCCCGACCTGGGCTGGAACTCACCAGCCGTGAGATCATGACCTGAGCCGAAGTCGGCCGCGCAACCGACTGAGCCCCCCAGAGGCCCCCACAGCTTTTCTTTCTAAGCACTTCTTCTTGGCTCCTGGATGTGACAAAAGACACGGTGTGAATGGAAGATGGCTGCAGGCCTGTGCGCATTCCCTGAGCCCTAGGGCATGGAGAAGGTCTCCAGAGGAAGGTGCAAGGTGGGCAGGCCTTGCAGAGTTCACAGCCCTGTGGCTTCAACGTGGTGGGGCCCAGGGGGCCTGAGGAATGCATTCGTTTCCACAGAAAAAGTACCATAAATCGTGTGTCCCAAACAACAGAGATTTATTCTCTCATAGTTCTGGAATCTGGATGTCTGAGATCAAGATGCCCTCAGTTGCTGGCAAGGCCATGCCCCCTGTGAAGGCTCTAGGCTCTTCCTGGCCTCTTCCAGCTTCTCTTGTTCCTGGTGTTCCTTGGCTATGGAAGCAGAATTCCAATCCCTTCCTCTTTCTTCACATCGTGCTTGTGTCCCCGGTTCTCTGCGTCCTTGCCTTTTCTCGTAGGGACAGAAGCTGTTGGATTTAGGGCCCCCCATCTGATATAATCCCATCGAGATCCTTAACTAGTTACCTTTAATCAGACCCTGTTTCCTAATAAAGTCAGATTCTGGAGCACTGGGTGGTGTGGATTTGGGGGGACCCTGTCCAGCCCACTCTCAGGAGCCTCCTGGCTCATGGGTCCATGGAGACATTCTTTGCCTCTTCTCGGCCAAGACTGTTTCTCTTCCAGGCACCTTGTGTTGGAACAGCTGCCTAATTGACGCCTCAACTCCTAAGTTAGGAGGCAAGTAAGGACAAGAGAGAAAGCAATTAGTATGACTAGGATTTCGGGATTAACTGGGACTCGCTGGCCTCCTGGTGCCGTGGGCAGTAGGGGGAAGGGGAGGCGAGTTTGCAGGAAGAGAAGGGAGGAAGGGGGCCCCTTCAGCGTTCTAGAAAGGGGAGGCCTGCAGCCATGGGTGTAGGCCGGGGAGAGAGAGGGGCCCCTGAGTGGCTCAGTCAATTAAGCATCTGACTCTTGACTGCAGCTCAGGTCATGATTCCAGGGTGGTGAGACGGAGCCCCACGTTGGGCTCCGTGCTGGGCATGAAGTCTGCTAAAGATTCTCTCTCTCTCTCCTCCTCTGCCCCTCTCTCTTGCTTGTGCTCTCTCTCTAAAAAAATAAATAATAATAAAACAAATAAAATAAAATAAGATTTAAAAAACCACAACAAAGTGGCTTGTGTGGTCGTAAGGAGCTCAGGGACCTGGAGTCATTCCCTCAACATTCATCCTGCGAGCATTTATTAAATGCCTCCTATGTGCTAATGCTCCCATTTCACAGGTGAGAATACTGAGGCTCACGGAGGCCGAGTGCATTCTTCAAGGTTCTTGGGGGCAGAGCAGGACCAAAATCCAAGTGTGTTCTCTCTTTCCCACGAGATAGTGTTCTTCAGTTGTCACATTCCCGTCTGCCACGGGGGTCCCCATGAAGTCAGCAACCTGGGTCTGGCCAGGGCATCACCGCTCATGGAGTGTGTCCCCAGAAGCCCCCTGATGGGTGGGGGTGGGGGAGCCGCTAGTCCCCTTTGCTGGGGACGGAGGGAGGGAGAAGCCGAAGAGCTGGGATCTCACCGAAGCTCCTGGAGCTCTGCCCGGCGTTACAAACCGGAACCTCCCAGGGAACCCCCTCACCGGGGTCCCCAGCTGGCCAGTCCCTAAGGACATGAAGATGATAATGATGCGGGGAACTTTCTGGGCCCTTCGGGAAGATTACAGATCTGCAAATATGGAACCTGAAGCCTTGCAGATTCACCTTCTTGTGGTAAAATCACCGTCCTGGCTTCCCCGGAAGGCAGTGAGACAGCATTAGGACCTGAGCTAGCAGCTCCCGGGGGGCCCGGGCCACCGGAGCCCGCCCTTCCGGGCTCGGCAGTGTGGGTGTGGGCCTGTAATGATCTGGCCCCCACCGAATGCTCAGCAGTCGTGTTAGCGCTGAGAGAAAAGTGAGCCCCTGCGCGGGGACGGGTTGGGGCGGGGGTCAGGGAGGGAAGTGCTGAGGATTTCCAAGGACCTGCTGTCAGCCCAGCTCTGGAACCGGAGGCCTTAGAGACTCACTGTGGGGCTCGGCTTGGGGCCAGCTCCAGCTCCTTGGGCACCTCGTGTGCCAGTTTGTCTGGCTTCTGTCTGCCCTCTGAAGCAAGTCTGTCTCCATGGTGATGTCACAGCCCCAGGAGTCTGTGGTCCTGGTGGGGGGAGGGGACAAGGGGAAGGGCAGGAACACAGGTGGCCCGCAGCCCGTGCCTCTTCTGAGCAGCAGAACTCCAAAAGGCGGGGGAAAGTGCCCCCACCAAAGGCTGGCAGCGAGGAGGGGGCAGGGCTGAGGGCCCCTAGACATTCTTCGGTCTGGAGAAGGAGCCAGGAGCTCTGGTCTTGGAATGTCTGTCCTCAGGGGCCATGGAGAGGCTGGTCGCTTGGGGGTCTCCTTGGGTGGAAACCAGAGACAGCCCAGTTGGGCAGAGCCCAGGTGCTCCTGGGGAAACCCACCCAGCTGGCTGCCCTTTCGATGCCTTCCTTCCTGTTTCACTAGACAGCAGAGGACTCTCTCCTCCTGCTCAGGTGGGGGGAGGTCTGACTCAGGCGTGCGGGGGGTGGGGAGACACCGGTGCCAGCTGGGTGTGCCAGGGTCCTCCGCAAACAGCACCGGCCACTTCAGATGGTCCAGAATAATGGCCTGTCTTTGGAGGCTCACGGTGGAGTGGATCTTTCTCCCCCATTGGGATCGTCTATTGCAACAGTCCTGGATGATGATGGTTGATTCGAGCCGCCTGTAGGCAGAGTCTCTGAGCGTCAGTCCACCAGACACAGACACCCCGGAAGACCAAATGGAATGGACACAAAAAGCCAAGAAATAAGAGGCTGAGCCAGAATCCAGCGCCCTTCTGCCAGACCGGCCCCACGGCTCCCTGGTGCTGCCCCAGGCGCCTGGGAGATCTGGCTAACTGACAGTTTGCTGGGGTTTCTTTTTTCTTAGCAAACTAGGCCCACACAGACCTTCAGAGGGGCCTAGAGGGTCAGGGGTCTTAAGTTCTAGTCTCAGTACCGTCACCTTGTTAAGGAAAGACATTCTTTTGCCATTTGTTAGAACTGTGGAGAACTCTTCGTTCAGGACTGTTGTGATAGACTACCCCAGTGGCGAAGAGACCTGTCTCGTCTCCGGGTCTCCGAGTGCGCAGAGACACCGGCGGTTTACGGCCCATGAGCAGGATGAGGGATCAGCGGACGGAAAATTACCAGAGGAGACATCATGGAAAAGGGAGGTCCTTGTTAAACCAACTTAATGGGATTCTTGCTGAGGGCAAACCACAGGATCAAGTGTCAAAGGCAGGTGATTCTTTCTGATTCTGCAGAATTCTTCGTCACACTGAGTAAGGCAGGGCCAAGACAGGCCCCGGGATGGGACGAGGTCTCATCGAAAGGAGGACTCACAGGAGGTTGACGAGTGTTTGGTCAAGCCCAATGGGAGGTCAGGGATAAGTGACTTCTCCCGCCCTCTGGCTTCTATCTCTAGAACATGGGGTTGGGCTGTGGCCGCCTGGGGGGCTCAGTCGGTTAAGCATCTGACTCTTGATCTCAGCTCAGGTCCTGATCTCATGGCCCCGCGTTGGGCTCTGAGCCAAAGTGCAGAGCCTGCTTGGGATCCTCTGTCTCCCTGTCTCTCTGCCCCTCCCCCACACTCTCTCTCTGTCTCCCTCTCTCAAAATCAATAAATAAACTTGAAAAATATAGGGGGTTGGGTTGGATGAATCCCCTTCCAGTATGGACAGATCATGACTACCAACTGCTTCTCTACTCTTACCTCCTTCACCCCGAACTGCTTTTGACAGTCGCAAACGTTGTTTCAAACACACCAACTTTACAGCGAGATCCGTTCCTGCCTCCTGCAGCACTCCATTTACTCACGTGAATAACATCCACCATCCAAAAATACGGCCAACCCCTCGGACCTCACACATACCGTCCTTAATACTTGTAACAGCCATAAAAGGTAGGAAATATTATTCCCATTTCACAGATGAGAAAACTGAGGATCAGAGCTGTTAAGTACGTGGGCACAGGGCCACACAGGGGGTAAGAATGGAAGCTGGGGTTTCAGCCCAGATGGGTCTGCTAAAACCGCCCCCTCGCTCCTCTGAGCCGCGTGAAGCTCTCCCCCAGGCGGGGCTTAGCATCTTCACTTTCATCACAGGTGTTATAAGACAAAGTTCAACTGAGAACATTTTAAAGACCTTATTGGCTTCATTCAATGACTCATGAGTGGGACAGCATCCCATCCAGCAGACAAAAGGGGCTCTAGGAGCTAAACAAAACGAAAGACTTCTGTGGGTGGAAGGGAGCTGCACCAGGACGTCTGACTAGCAAACAGCAGATCGGGTGTGGCAAGGTCGCTGTCCTGTAGGGACGGCTAAGGTCTATCAGGCACATACCTCGCTAGTGCTAATGGGTGATTCCTGATTGAGGGCTTTCCGAGTCCGTTTCTGGGAGAAGCCAAAATTGTAGCTGAATCTAGATTCCATGACATGGGGCTTAGCATCTGTGACTCCTTTGGGACCTGTTATCTTACGTTTAACACAGTACACGCACCGGGTGTTCTAACGGCTTCCCCTTTTTCTCTTCCCACCCACCCCATCCCTGTGCCCAGCATGTGAGGTCAGTCAGGGCATCTTCCTGCCCTTAGTGGCTAAGTACACGGGAGACCTTGGACATCTGTGGAGTGAGCATATGCATGGCGAACACGTCTATGCCAAGAATTTGGAGCGTGGGGAAAACTGGAGACTCTATGGTCTGCTGAGCCATGTTCAATAATGGGCTTTCAGTAAATGTTAGCTCAGATGCACGAGTGCACACACACACACACACACACACACACACAAATCATCAGTGCTTGCTTGTGGTGGTGGAAACACAACACAGGACGTGATGGACCAGCACTTTTTTTTTTTGCAGATCAAAACTGATACGTGTCTTTTCAAATCAGTTAGTGCATTAATTTTGGCTGGCATATCTGGAGGGAACAGTAAAGTGCGTACCAGTGCAAGGGCGATCCCTGCTTCCTCTCCATCAAAACCCGAAAAAGGGCTGTGGTTCCGTATTAGTAAACATTGAGAAGCAGTAAACCCAAGTTTTTTCTCGTTTTTTTTTTTTTTTTCCTGGTGGTATGCCTGGCCTGCACCTGTGTTCTGTGTCACCGGCGGGGGCCGGAGATTGCAGACTCGGGAAGGAGATCAAAATTGAATAAGGAATTGGTGAGGGAAGCATGTTATCAAAATCGAAGGCCTGGAAAATCACTTTGTAATTTAAGAACTAACACTCTGTGTCTGTTTCACAAGGAGATGTGTGTTTATGCACACAAATTGCTAAATACTCGGGTTCAACACCATTTAACCAGCTGAGCCCTGGCTTCAGGCCGTTGTTTTTGTAATTGCCAGGCTGGGCTGTATCACCACCGGGCCGGAGTCCCAAGGGGAGCTAGGAAAGTCTTGTTCTGCCCTGGGATCCATTTGGGGCCCGGGTGTCCCTCCCTGGCCAAGGCTGGGCCCGGCCCGCACGCCCCGGGGAGCAGCGCCCAGAGCACGGGGCCGCTGTCGGGCTGGGCTTCCAGGGCAGGGCAGTGGCTGGCGCTGGCTCTACTGAGCAGGACCAAGGTGACAAAGCTTATCAGCCGCTTGGAACTGCTCCCTTCCGAGGGGCCAGGAGCAGCCTCAAAGCAGGAGGCTAGAGAGCTGCCACGGGGCCGGCAAGTAATTCCTAAATGCTCCCGAGGTCTGGCGTGTGAGGTGCAGACGGAGCTCGGGCGGCTCTGGCAGAGGCTGCAGAGGGCAGACAAGACGCCAAGCTTTGCAGATGCCTTCGTCCCTAGTCAGCACCCCAGCTTCCCTCTTCCCCCTTCTCAGTAAGATGCAAACAGGGGCTCCTGACTGGGGGAAGGCGCCCTGCTGCTGTGGGGCTGGTCCGGGGGTGGTGGTGAGGGTGGGGGGTGCCAGGGCCCACTGAACCTGGAGAAGGGGCAGGGGGCTTGGAGCCCAGGAAGCCATCCCTAGCGGGGAGCAGGGAGGTTCTACTGCCCAGGGGTGTGGGGGGCTGGCGGTGACTCAGCGGAAGTCGAAACGCCATCAGTCTTGTAGATTAATCCTCAAGCTCCCTGCCTGGAAATATGCAGAAACTCCCAGTCCCCTGAGAAGGGTTAAAACGTGAGAGCAGGGTCGTTGTTTTTAGTGCCGAGAACTCTCCTTCTTTCTGTTGCCTGGGAGCCTTTTATGATCAAGTGATTGTTCATCGAATAAAGCAGCGCACTGTGGTGGGCACACATTCTCCAGTCATCCAGACCCACTGAGGGAAGAGGTCTCTGCCTCACGGATGTTGGGCCGAGCGTCACAGAGGTGGAGAGGCCGGGCCGGGCAGGTGGCACGGCAGGACCCTGTGTGCTCTGTGCCTCTCCTACTTACATAGACACATTTTGGGAGGGAGCAGGTCATCTTGACATCACCCCGCAGGGCTTAGCAAAGTGCTTGGCAAACAGGAAGCACAGGTGTGTATTTGTTAATTAAAATGGATGCATTTGGGGCATCTGGGGGGCTCAGTCGGTCAAGCCCCTGACTTGGGCTCAGGTCTTGATCTCATGGTTCACGAGTTCGAGCCCCGCCTCAGGCTCTGTGCTAGCAGCTCAGAGCCTGGAGCCTGCTTCGGATTCTGTGTCTCCCTCTCTCTGTGCCCCTCCCCAGCTTGTGCTCTGTCTCTCTCTCTCTTTTTCTCAAAGATAAGTAAACATTTAAAAACATGAGTGTTCATTTTTAGAGTTCTTACAAAACGAGTTACCCATGTCCTAATCAGCTCTGGGTCTCAGTTTCCTCCTGAAAGAATCTTAAATGACGTTTACCTCCAGAGTTAGTTGGATCACATGGGTCAGCCTCCGAGCTCCTACCGAGGGGATTGAAGATCTTTCGTTCTTGGCAGAGCTGCACAAGAAGGCCTCAGGTGGCTAATAAACAAAGCAGACATTGTGGGGTTCCCGCGGAACTTGGCCTGGGTCCAAGGAGTCCTGATTTATTTTCAAGGAGACTAAGTACAGAGTGACACTTTCCCACCAGCCAGGACAAGGTACAAAGGATGCACTAATCTGCTCCTGATCAAGCCCACTAGGGTGTTCCAGGAGAGGGTGCAGCCACCGATAGTAGAGAGAACTCCCGGGCCTTGGTGTGAGGCAAGTTCAAGTCTACCCTCTACAGTCTGTGTGATCCGGAGTAAATCACTTAACCTTTCTGAATGCAAATTTCTTCATCAGTAAAACAGATACTTGTGAGGGATCCATACGGTTGTGCGCTGGTAAATATTTTAACAACCAGGTCTCCGAGAAAAAATAATGCTCTGATCGGTAGCATTTGCCAATTCCATCATATAAATGGTCCGGCAGGGCTGATTTCATGTTGCCAAACCGACATTGTTGAATGCAGAGCTGGGCAGAGAGGTCTACACAGCCAGCTCCAGTGTATCCCTGGCCCACATGGAAGGATGCCCTGCTCGGGATTGGGGGTGTGTCAGGTGCTCTGGTAACATCAGTTCCTTCCTCTCCTCCCCCCACTGAAGGGACTCTAGGTGACCTAGGTAATGAGAAAGGCTACTCAGTATGCCATGTTCATTGAACAAATATATATTGAGTTTCTATTGTACACAAAACAGTACAAGGTTTTGTATTTGTACAAATACAAATTTGTACAAAGTTTAAGGAACACGGAAGAACAGGGAGGTGATTTTTTTTAAGTTTACTTATTTATTTTGAGAGAGAGAGCACGCTAGCAGGGGAGGGGCAGAGAAAGGGAGGGAGAATCCCAAGCAGTCTCCACGCTGTCAGCACAGAGCCCAAATAGGGCCTTGAACTCACGAACCGTGAGATCATGACCTGAGCTGAAATCAAGAGTCAGATGCTCAACTGACTGAGCCACCCAGGTGCCCCGAGGGAACTTTTTTTTAAAGTGTGTGACCTAGCCTTGCCTCTATAGACTCCAGCTTGGTTGGGTGACCCTCTCATGTGCTGTTAACTCTAACGTGTGACATTTTAATCACCTGTGGACCTGTCTGTCCCACTGAGCTATGATCTCCGCGAGGATAATGACTATGTCTTACTTATTTTGGTGTCCACTTGGCCTAGCACTTGGAGGGTATTCAGTAGATATTTGTTAAATGAAATCTGTCTGAGGAGGCAAAAGTAACACACCCCAAATATTCAGAAAATAATGTAATAATCATCCATCATAATTACATAACGTCTCACTTGATTGGAATCCTACAGCCAAAGAAGACATGTTCAGTTAAGAGTTAGCATTTATTGTGTGCCTCTTGTTATGCTGGCCACCAAAATAATCACTCAACACACTATCTCATTTAGTCTTTGCAACAATCCAGTGGGGAAGATGCTGTTCTTAGCCTCATTCCCATTTCAAATGGAAGGAGCATGAGAACGAAGTTAGGTAGATCTCCCAATGTGTTGTACTGCTGACACTTTGTGTGCCAGCCAGCGTCCTTACTGCCCCACGAAGTAGAGAAAGCAGTTATTCAAACTTCATAGGTGAGAAAACTAGCTGAGCGGGGGCGGGGGTTAAGTGACACCCAGAGTCACACGGCTAACAAGGTGCAGAGTCAGAATGAAGCCCCAGGACTTATAATTCTTAGTACAACGACTAGCATTACAAGGTGTGGGGTGTGCTACTGCACGCAGCAGAGGTTGGTTCAGAGAAGAGCAGGTCCCGGGAGGCCACATGGTGGGGAGGGAATCTTCCGGAAGAAGTATGGCTTCTGGAACCTTCCAGAAGCTTAAGTTGAACCCTGGGGAGCCAGGATTGACCTGAATCAGCAGATGTCACACCCCCAACACACACACACACACACACACACACACACACACACACACACAGGCATGCAACGTTGCTCCTGCCTCCTGTCCCCCACATGGACAGCAAGAGGTGGCTTTTGGGCACGCTCGCCTCATCTCGTGGAGACCACAGGAGAGGCCCTGGCGGCAGCCCCTGCTTCTCTTCTGCTCGTTATTTATGTACAGGATTCACTGGCCCCTGGGCTGCCCGGATGGCATCGGCTTTCCCCGCCATCTTCCTCCCTGACTCCGGGACGGGGCTGTCGTGCTTCCCATCGCTTGGAAAGTGCCGGTGTCCCGAGTAGAGTCTGGAGTCAGCCGCCTGGGACACTGCGGGCAGCGAGGCAGCCAAGCCCGAGGCCGCGGATCGCCGTCACAGGACGAAGCGCCTAGGCTGTCCTCCTGCAGGCTGGCCGGGAGCTGGGCGAGGGGACAGGCAAGGTCACTCAGCCTCTGGACCCTTTCCCCGCCGCCGACTTTTCCTGTGAGGGTTTATGTTTTGAGTCAGGTCCACCCGCTACGGTATTAATTTTTGAAAGGTTAAAAACATCCTTCTCAAACCACGACATGTCCAAGATGTATTGAAGTCATTAGTGGGATGACAAAAGCAGGTTCAGCAGAGAAAGAAGAGAAGTAGGTTTTCAGTGGAGGGAAGAAAGCATCTGGGTTAAAGACGCTAAACTAGATACAAAGCTTAGTCACAGCGAAGTCGGAAAGTCTGGGGTTACCTTCCCCATGGGTCGGAGGCCATGTGTAATCTGTTTTCTCCCGGTGACGTCTCTCTCTCAGGGCTGGTCCCTTACGGATAGTAAACAGTCAATAAAATACACTCCCCTAGAGACTCAGTTGAGCCTCGGATGCCTTATTTCCAGGCTTGGGATACATTTTCTTTTTCTTTTTAAATTTTTAAAATGTTTATGTATTTTTGAGACAGAGAGAGAGAGAAACAGAGTGCAAGTGGGGGAGAGGCAGAAAGAGAGGGAGACACAGACTCTGAAGCAGGCTCTAGGCTCTGAGCTGTCAGCACAGAACCTGATGTGGGGCTCAAACTCACAAACCGTGAGATCATGACCTGATCTGACATCTGACACTTAACCGATAGAGCCACCAGGCGCCCTGGGATATATTTTCTAAACACCCCAAAGGAATCCAGCTGGTCCTGTGTTGGGGGCAGAGGTTTGTCAGGTGCTGAATATATCTAGTCCAATGACGCATTTCGGAGCTGGGGAATTAGCCACAGGAGGGGTCGGAGACCCATCAGACCCTTTATGGAAAGGACATGAGCTCAAAACCCCATTGGCCCTCTGACTTCCACAGGCTCCTGCCAGGCCTGGTGGGGGCCACAGTGATGTAATGGGGCCCCTAGAGTGGTGTCAGTTCAGAGCTCTCGTCTGGTAATCCCTGAAAAATCTGATTATTTCCCTTTCTCTAGCGCAGAGTCACCCTGGTAAAAAGCTGGAGATCTCTTTGGGGAAGGCTGGGAGAAAGGCTAACAGTATAAAATGTTGGCAGTGTAGCAAGGTTCCTCCCCAAAGGGACCCAGCCTCCCCTTCCTTCGAGGCATCTGGGTCTGTAAATTGACTCAAGTCTTAGAACTAAGTGACGGGTTATGACTCCATTTTTTAAAATGTTTATTTTATTTATTTTTGAGAGAGAGAGAGAGCGAGAGCATGAAAGCACTAGCAGGAGAAGGGCAGAGAGAGAGGGAAACAGAGAATCCCAAGCATGTGCTGAGCCCAACTCAGGGATCAGACTCACCAACCGTGAGATCATGACCTGAGCCGAAGTCAAGAGTCAGATGCTCAACTGACGGAGGCCCCAGGCGCCCCTGACTCTCCACTTTGATGATTCAAGTTAGACTTGTGTTTACCTGCCTAGAACATTCTTCCCTTTTTACAGATCAGGGAGCAGTCTGGTTGACGCTCGTCTATTTCTCTCGTAGGGACCCTGCGACCTGATGCCAGGGTCTCTGTGTCAGATCATTCTGACCGCTGCCCTCACTCCGCTGTCCATCAGGGCCTGGACACAATGTGGGGTTTGAGGAAAGAGCCTGTGAGAACGTGTTGAGACACAAGTTCTGAGGCTGCTTGGGCATCTAACGAGCTGGGTGACCTTGGGAAAATTAATAAACCTCTCTGGGCCTGCTTTTTCAACTCTGAAAGAGGGAGTCATAGCTCCACCCGGCTGGGTCAGAGGGCTGTTGGGAGGCCTTTGAAAACTGCAACACGTCTTCAAGCTGTGGCTGCTTGTTTCACATTGGCTTCACGGAGAGCTGGGGCTGACCCACTGACGTGCTTTGGCTCAAACAGTGCTGGATTGGTTGCCCTCATTTTAAAATAAAGGGGCTTCACGTGAAAATTCAGGTTTTAGTCTTGTTTTCAAACCCTGGAATTCTGGGACATTCTCCCCTGGCAACAATAGACTAGGGGGACGCTCTCCCCAGTTTACCAGCCCCGGACACCCCATCGCCCACAAGCGATTTATTGAGGGTGCCCCCAGGGGTTGGGGCGGTGCCAGGTGCTGGAGGTGGATGCATCCGTAGCAATGGGAACCACTGATTAACGGCGTGTTGTGAAGAGGGTACCCAACAGGGTAGGCGCCAGTCCGGCCGAAGCTCTGGGGACGCCTGGGCCTCCACGCACTGGGATGCGCCTCTGCTCGCTCACACCGACCCCAGATCCCTTCCTGGGCTCTCAGCCATCTCCCTCCGACGGTGGGGTGACTTTTTGCTTCTCTGGGGGTCTCTCCGGCTTCCGGTTTGGAAGCTCCGTGTGGCTTATCTGAGTATGTTTTCTTGCCAGGTGTTAAGGCTGGTCTTGCTCTTTCTTCAGCTACTGCTCCAGCTTAACCTCTCCACCTAACCTTTCCCTCGCTCCCCTGCACACACCACCCGGTGGTGCCAAGTCCCAGGGTCACTCTGCTCACACAGCGTTTATGCATTCGGCAGTTTTGCAGAGCATGGACTACGGGCGCACGCTCAGTGGGAAAGGCGTTATGCTTTTGGAACCCGCCTTTGGCGCACCGCGAGCTGTGCCTCTTGGAGGGACACCTGCAGGGTCCAGCCTATTTGCACAGCACAGATGCCCACCCCCAGTGCGTGCTGAGCCCTTCCTGTCTCCCCCAGGCATCTCTGATGCTCCCCAGCTCTATAAAGAGAATGGATTACCGATGTCATCTGGTCAGACTCTGCGGGAGTGCCCATCAGCCCGTGCCGTCGGGGACAGACTCTCCTGGGAGGTGGGGCGTGCCCCACGCAGGGTCAGGAGGATGCGGACAGCTGGGAACGAGGGCAGCTGGGGAAATGGCGACCTGCAGAGATGAGGGAATAGGGATGATGACGCAGGACAGATCAGCCCCCCACAGAAGAGCAGCAGGGGTGGTTGGGAAGGTCGGAGGTAAAGGGCAGGAGCCTCCAGCCATGGCTTTGGCGGGTGGGCTTGGAAAGCAGGTGCAGACTGGGGGAGGGGAGGAGCGAAGCCTGGATTCCAGCTTCCTCCTTCCTCCTCCGTCCCAGCTCCTGGCCCGCGGGCCTGTCTCTTCGCACAGGCCGAGCTCAGCACAGCTCCCGCGGCAGGGGGAGCTACAGCCTCTGGTCAACATACGCACCCAGGGCCGGCTCGAATGAAGTCCGAGCCCAGGCCTCTCCGGGAAGCATGACTGGGGTTTAGGAAGGCACAGGGCAGCCGGCCTTGCCCTTGCACTTGGGCGAGGAAACTTAGTCACCCCAGATCCTTCTGGTTCTGCCTGCCCACCCGACCCTTCTCTCTTGGCTGGGGCTGGGGCTGGGGGGTGATTAATGTTTCTGCCAAGGGACATCACATCACAATTACAGACACACCAGCGCCTTCCGAGGGCAAGATGTCATGGAAGGAACTCCGAGGATTGTAAGTAGGGAGCAGCTCTGAGGGGGTGCCAGGAGCCCTGCGTGCCCAAGAATAGCCAGGGAGCTCCTCCAGTGTGTGGGGCACGGTTTCCAGCCCGGCTCTTCTGGGTCTGGGGTTGTGGGTGCTGGGAACACAGTCACTAGCCAGTGGCCTCCAAGGCAGGGCTGCCCCAGGCTGAAGCTAGACCCCTTACCCATGGCCCTGGGCTACCCGTGGGGCCTGGGTGCACGGCTGGTCTCCTCAGGGCTTGGAAAGGGTGTCAGAAGACATCTGAGTCTTCCCGTCTCAAAGCTCCTTACCCCTGGTGACTCACCCACGACTGTGCCCTCCGGCTCCATCTCTCAGATCAAGGATGCCTTCTGGCCTGGAGGTCCTCGGAGCCTGTTCTCTGTCTCTAGGTTCCACCTCCAGAGACCCCTCGGGATCCTTCTGTGGGGTCTTACTGTCACCACCACCACAGACATCTGCTTTAACACCCAGTGGCCATGGCGGACAGTCGTCCCCAGCCTGATGGCGGAGGACCCCCAAGCTGTCCACACAGTCTCCTTCCACCACGGCCCTGCCCCCCCCAGCACAGGCAGAACTGGAGATCGCATCATGGGGAGGGCGAGGGCTAAGCCTTGGTGCTCCTCTGGGGCGGCCACACGTACTTATTCGGAAAGGAAACCAAGGCCCAGAGGTGGGAAGTGACTCACCGAGGCTGTGAGTGCGACAGAGCTGGGGCCAGAGCCATTTCCCTCCAGACCCCCGTGTCTGTGCCTTGTGTGGTGGGTCACACTCAACCCCAGAGCTCTGCCTTCATCCCCGCTGCCCGCGGAGCTCGCTCTGAGGCAGGACGGATGGCAACGTCCTGGCCGACGGGCTCGTGGGCGCTGAGTGTCGGGAAGAGTCTTTTCTTCGCTTTAATTCCCAGAGGGTGGAACGGAAGCATGCACAAGCAGTAACGCTGTCTTCCTCTTGCTCAAGGCTGGGCCCTCTGTGCAGCAGGGATGTACCAGAAATCCCGACGTCAATATGGAACCTGAGGGCGCTGGGCCGGAGGGGATTTTATGATTAAAAACAACAACAACAGGATCACAGGGCCTATGTGATGCCCGTGAGGCAGCAGGGGGGACGGGGGCGGGGAGCAGAATGGGGCCGGGCGAGGCCTGGGGCCCTGCCTTCACCCCGCGCATCGGCCCAGGCCCAGGGAGTGCAGGGCCTGCTCTCCTTGCAGGCAGAGCCGGACTGGGACAGGTCTGGACATCCAGGGGCCGCGGAATGTGGCAGGGTGCCCCGGTTCCTCCGCAGACCTGGATTTGCTCAACCTTTGTGGCTCGGTTTCTTGGGCCAGACCCAGGCCTGCCACTGTCAAGGCTCCAGTGGAGAGCGGGGGTGGCGAGTGCGGGCCTCTGTGATGCCCGTCTGTCCCCACGTAGCAGGCAAGCGGGAGTGTGTGGAAGGTTCCCTGAGAACTCCCTCCACTTTGGAAACACAGAGAAAACTCTTCACCTCTGGTGACAGTGCCCTTGTCATTGCCACAGACTCCTCAAGGGTGCCGGTGCCCCTCCGTGTCCCAGTATCCTTCAGACTGGGCGCCCCCAGTGGGTGAGGCCGGCGGCACCTGCCTTGGGAAATGGCAGAGAGACCGAGGGCTTTGGAAAGCCAGAGAGGCCTGGGTTCAAACCGCAGCTCGGCCGTGGACTAGCCGTGTGGTCACGGGGTTTTCCAGCGGAACTACAGGCGGGAACAGGTGCAGCACAATGTCTGCTCGCGGTGACACAGCAGGCGCCGCGGATTCTTCTGTGCTCGACCGCCCACAGCGGCCTGCGCCGCACAGCGGGGTCACTGCGCCGCCACGAGGCTTGGCAGCGGCGTGGGCAAAGCGTCTAAGGGCATTGTGAGTGCAGGGGGTGGGGACTCACAGCCCCATGGGAAAGAGTGGCTCTGGGAGCCGCACCCAGGCTTGGTGGCTGCTGGGCCCCAGCCCCACGGGGTCACAAACGGCCCTCAGCCTCACCCGCTCTGCCCGCAGCACAAGCACTGGTAATAGTTACCGTTTATGGTTGTTCCGAGAATTAGAAGAAAGGTGTGTCAGGTTCACAGCAGTGTCCAGTATGCCGCGAACCATTACTGTGACCTGACGTTAGTGCTGCGGCCACGAATCAGAGGCGTTCTCTCTGGCACTGGATGGGGAGGGCATCCGGGTAACCAGGGGGGGGATCCAGCGCCCTCTGGCTCAGGGAGCAGCTCTGGGGACCACAGACAGATCCGTCATCAGGGACACCGGGAAAGGGGGGAGTGGCCAGGTGGAGCCCAAGACCCGCACTTGCTGTCCATACAGGGAGCAGAGCCCGTGTGCCCCAGCAGGGCTAACACAGACCCCCAGGAGGAGCAGAGTGGACAGACAGAAGGCAAACTTGCTGGACCCAGAGAATGGGTGGTTCTCGGGAACTCAGAGACTCAGACTCCAGGAGTGCACTGGCTTCAGGGACAGGCTGCCCTTGGTGGAGTCCTGCTTCCGCCACCTACTAGCCAGGCTCCTCTCTGGGCCTCAGAGGAGTGGGGATGGTATGCAAATTAAGGAACACTCTGGGTGACTAAGATACTAGAACTAAATACTAATCACTGGGCTAATCTTAACCCACCTCTCCTTCCCCTGAGCCTCCTGCCCCTTGCACCCGAGGGCTGAAGCCCTCTCTGTGCTCCACCCCTGGGTGAGTGAGTGGCCAGGGGACCCCCCCCCCACTTTGGGAGGAGTTCCGGCATCCAGGCCGGCAGAGGGGAGCCGTGGCCCCGCCCCTTCCTGCAGACACCTGGGAGGGGCCTCCCACGTGACCACACGGGATGCCTATTTCCATCGGAGGTCATTTTCAACTCACAGAAGATGTGCTAACGAAGTTCATAGAGTCCTGTCTGCTCTCTGCCTCGCTTCCCCTTACGTTAACATCTCGGCTAACCAGAGCACAACTAGCAAAACTTAGAAAGTAACATTGCTCCGATACTATTAGTGAAAGAATAGGATTGATTTGCATGTTGCCAGTTCCTCTACTGATATCCTTTATTTGGGGTCCAGGGTTCCGTGTTGCATTTAGTTATTCTGTGTCCTTAGTCTCCTCCAGCCTGGGATACTTTCTTGTCTTCCACAGCCTGGAGAATTTTGGAGGCTACTGGTCGGGGATGTGTGGGATGCGTGACACGCGTTCGAAACATTTGTGATGGAGTGAGAGGGAGCACAGGGTTCCTCAGATGTTTCCACTTTCTTACCTCTCTGGACTGCCAGAGCCTTGCCCACTCTGCCCAGTGGAATGAAAGATCTCATTTAGCTACAAAAGCGGGAGGCAGGTAACCTGTTTCATGTGCCACATTAGCCACGTCACCTCCCTCTGCAACACGAGTGCTCTTTCTGACTCCCACTGCTCGCGCTCACCTCTGAGCCTCAGTTGTCAAGCCAGGCCCTCAATGGATCTGGTCGACCGCCCGCGAACGAGGGGTTGACCCAGGTCCTGCCCCCAGGAACATGTCCCCGGGTCCTGATCGGTGCTGAGTATAAAAGGGGCTCAGCAAACCTGCTGATGAGGGAGTAATCTCCATGAGGCCACATTTGCAGGTGGCCCGTGGGGTGCAAAGGGCAGCCGTGCACGTTACAGAAGTCCAGGGGCCACGCTGCCTTCCTGGTAGGGAGACTAAAAACAGACAGGGGCACCTGGGTGGCTCAGTCGGTTGATCAACTTTGGCTCAGGTCATGATCTCACTGTTCCCGAGTTCGAGCCCCGCGTCAGGCTCTGTGCCAACAGCTCAGAGACTGGAACCTGCCTGGATTCTGTGGCTCCCTCGCTCTCTGCCCCTCTCCTGCTCATGCTCTGTCTCTGTGTCTCAAAAATAAACAAACATAAAAAAAATTAAAAATAAAAACAGGCAGACAGAACTGCATATTCACCAGACAATACGGTGGAGGCCCTCTTGTCCAGCAGGGCTGGGTGGCCAGCTGAAGAATTCCGCTAAAGACAAGATTCATTTTAAAAGTGATACTTTGAACATTTCATTTCCTTAGGACTTGCGTGTGCATGCCTTTACCAAATGTCTGTGTGTGTCTTGAGTCTTTTCCCTGAGCAGAGTCCACCGATTAGAGTCTGGCTGCTGCTTGTTTGCTTAAGTATTGACTTAACGTTTTAACCACAATATCTCGTATTTTCACTTTGGCTTTTGAATGCAAAGATTTACACTCATGAAACAACGCACATGTCGACTCCTGGACTGTCAGAATGTTTAGAGTTATCTCATCCACAGGAGTTTTTTTTTCCTAGTGATTTGTCTTTAGCAAAACACTTCCCCGGTGTGTTCCACTTAGTCAGTGTGGAATCACGACTCCGGTTTTGTATTCAGAGGTCATGGTTTCATGAAATGGTGAGCTCGATGCCCAGCAATGAGAAGAGCCAGCATGAGCAGGTTTGGGAAGAGATCTAACTGCCCAGTGGGCATGCGGCCCCCCGGCTGTGCCGGAAGGTTAGGCAGAGCCCGGCTCCCTGGACTGAGGGCTCCTGTGCCATGGGCGCTGGCAACATCCCTCCCTGAGAAGAGGGTTGGACTGGGACCGCTCCTTCAGTGTCCCCCTGGAGGAGATCATGGAAGACTTCTTGGAGGAGGTGGCCTCAGAGATCATGAGCAAAAAAGGAATTTGGAAGAGGCAGAGACCACGGGGCATCATCCTCTCAAAGAACACAAGATGTTGTCCTCTGAAATAGAAGCAGAAGGTCCAGAGGCAGCAGAGTCCACCTGTTATCACCATGCACCCTGGAGGGGACAGGATCCTTGAGCCTCCCCCCCACCAAGTAGATGCTGGAGTATTTGTTAGAATCATAGATAAAGAGGGTCTGGAGCTGGTCTTGCCACAGGGAGCCCAGCATCTCGCAGAGTAAGGAAGGCAGCCACGACCCGCAGGGCACCTCTCCCAGGTCCCCAGCAGCCCTGCCTACCAAGCCGGTGTGTGCAAAAGTTTCCAGACCT
>NC_043710.1:104177787-104191612 GCF_006229205.1 Suricata suricatta | reverse complement strand
ATCCTTGAGCCTCCCCCCCACCAAGTAGATGCTGGAGTATTTGTTAGAATCATAGATAAAGAGGGTCTGGAGCTGGTCTTGCCACAGGGAGCCCAGCATCTCGCAGAGTAAGGAAGGCAGCCACGACCCGCAGGGCACCTCTCCCAGGTCCCCAGCAGCCCTGCCTACCAAGCCGGTGTGTGCAAAAGTTTCCAGACCTCGCTTTATCTCATGCCAGGAAGATGGGATGTTTTGTCTCAACCTATGGTGTGCACTCCGGTTGCTGAAGAGATTAGCACTTCCTGGGCCGCAAATATAATTAGGGGATCAGTCACAGAAAGGCTGGAGCACAGGCACACTTTGGGGAGAGCTATCTGTGTTCACTGTGTCACTTTGAACATCAGTGGGCAGAAAGGACCCAAGGGAGGCTGTGCTTCAGAAACAGTAGGACAGAGGCCTCCAGAGAGAGGGCTGAAGTCTCCAGGCAGGGCTGGGGAGGGTTAGGAAAGAACTCCGCTTTGCTCCCAAGCTACCTGTGTTTCCAGACGCCTCCCCAACCTTGACAGTGCCTTCCTGCCACCACCAGCCTGGATGGTGAGGACCAAGTAAGAAGACATGAGACACAGCCTTTGTGGCTCAGCAGTATATTAACAGCCTTGCTACCCTGGGAACAGTTGTAAAACACGGACTCAGACGTAAATATGCACGGCTTCAGCTCAGGTCACGATCTCACGTTCGTGTGGTTGAACCCCGTGTTGGGCTCTGTGCTGACAGCTCAGAGCCTGGAGCCTGCTTGGGTTTTGTGTCTCCCTCTCTCTCTGACCCGCCCCTGCTCACGCTGTCTCTCTCTCTCTCTTAAAAATAAATAAAACATTAGAAAAAAAATTTAAAAAATAAAATGTAAATATATTCAGAGGCTTGGCAGGTAAATATAAGTGGACCGAAACCAGCTGACTGTAGGGCTATAAGGACTGGTGGGGACCGGGGCAAACTTGAGGGCACTGTGCCCGGCAGTCTGGGGCTGGACGTAGTGACAGGAGGAAGGGACCTGTGCCGAAGGCTTGGGGCTTTGCCCTGTCCATGCTGGGGCGCCAGGGGTGCCCGGGGGTGGGACATGCCGGGTGGAGGTGCAACGTCTGTTCTTGGAGTGCAGACACTGCCCCTTCCCCGTGAGCTGAGCCATCCTCTGCCTTCTTCCATCAGTGCGGGCCCCTCTGAAGGGCGCTGCCTCCACTTGACCGCAGCCCATTACCACCTCAAGAATGCTAACCCAGTGTTTCCAAAATCTCAAGATTCTTAAGAGAAGCTAGTGACCTATTTTAAAATCTCCAAATTTTAAATGCTGGCAGTAAGCTACCATTTTGCGATAATACTGTCTCCATGAGCCCCACGAAACCCATCTCCATGCTAAATGTGGCCCATAAGCTGCCAGTTTGCAACTTCTGGTATGAGAGGGATTAGCTAACTGGTGCTGAGTCTCGGGGGCCTGGCCGGAGGGGGCTCTCGAGAAAAAGCAGGCAGCCTTGCAGATAAGGATTTGTACCCGCCGGCCATTCATTGCCAGCCTCCAGTTTTTCCATGCAACAAAATGGATTGATGGCATGTTCTGACCCACTCTGAGCTGTTAACTGGTTTGGAGCGCTGGCGTGGGGCTCCTTGTGTAGGAGGGTAGTGAACTTGGTTTCTCAGACACACCCGGCTTGTCCTTGGATGGTGACTGTGTGTGAGAGCACACGATGTGCTGGGGGGGTGGGGGATGAGATGCCCAGGTGCCTCGGCATCGGTGGGTTATTTGCAGGAAACTGGTTGCTGGAGCTGATCCTTGAGAAGAAGAGGCACCCCCCCCCCCACCTCAGTCATCAAAGCTCCCGTCAGCCTGAGCTTCAGGGAGCTGTCACAGCCTCATTACTGCTAATTCATCTTCACTTAGTGCATCAAAAGGCTGACTTATCAAATCGGGTGGGCGCACAGGAAGTTTGATTAGCGCCATTATGTTGTTTGCCATGACGGGCTCAGAAAACTTAGCTCATCTGTGTCCCAGGAGTCCTAAGGTAAGACTGAAGTGTTGATGTTCTGCCTCAGAAATTCTCGGGATTGCAAGTCGGGGTGGCAACTTGAGCCAGAGGTATTTCCTTTGTTCCCAACAGCCACCTCCCTCCCACCCCTCTCTGTCCTCACCCACAGGTAGGGGCCTGGGTCAGTTATCCAGAGACCGCCTGGCATGAGCAGTGCCTGGGCTCATCCTTCAGCCCTCTGGCCGAGGGCCCCCCTGTCTCTGGCACGGGTGGAGCAGTCCTGAGTCAGGATCACTGGCCTCTGCTGCCGTCCCCGTCACGGCCCGGTCAGGTGCCGAGCCTCAGAGAAAGAGGCTCAGGCCTTTCCCCACATTCCTGGACAGGAAGCCTCCCCGACGCATTGATTCAGGAAGCAGCAGCCCATGAAGAAAACGCGTGGTGCTTGGCTGCTCCCTGCACGTCGTGCGCCGTCGGTGAGCTCGTAGGTGACCTGCGGTGCGCTCTGCCTCCCTGGCGCCCACAGGACAGCAGGTGTCGGGCTGGGGAGGCAGCCCCTAGAAGGAAGGGCCTGAAAGAGAAGGGCTGAGCGGAGGTTGCACACGTACGTCTCCGCGGAGGACAGGGATGGGAGGGAAGTGGGGACACAGGTGGGGCGGCTTCGGGTTAGACTCAGGGGAGACACCCACGGGGCGCCCAGAATTGCTCTCCTCCTCACGCTGACTTCGTATCTTTGAAGATGCGGCTGCGGATGCTGAGGGAAGCTGGCAGTGCCTTTGCCCTTTCCAGGCACCGGACGGAGAGCCGCTTACTGCAGGGGGTCTGTCTAGGGACCCTGCCGGTCCTGGCGACCTTGGCGAACTGGCGAATGGGCTCTGTGAACCTGGGTGGGTCTTTTCACTGTTCTGTGTCTTCGTTTCTTATTCTGTGAAATAGATTCGACTTCAGGTTCCTTCCAGGAGTAAAATTCAATTCTCTACGTTTTTCCAGGCTGGCCAGCAAGAGAATAGGAACAACGGAGGGCATCCTCTGGGCCGGAAGGCACGCTTGGGGTATCTCACTTAACCTTCAAAATCGCCCCAGCAGGAAGGTAGTGGCACCCTGCTGAGAGCCGTTCACGGTGGCACTGCTGTCCCTGGTGCCTGCCCGCACCACAGACGCCCATTAACACCCATCGGGCTGGTGGGCTTCCCGGTATATGCTGAGGACGTACTCGGGACTAAGACGCCTTCTTCCCACCAGGCCTCACGGGCACATCAGAGATACGGGGCAGACACTGAGCAAAGTAAGAACCGAAGAGCCCCTGTGCATAACCACACAGCAGTGCCGACCGCCACGGCTTTCTCATGAGCCCGTGGTGTGATCCGTTCACAGGGGGCCAGCGGAAGGTCTCTGCTGCCCAGTAGGACCACGCTGACGTTTTTGTGGGACCCCAGAGCCTGCAAGATGCTTGGAAGCATATCTTTCTATTTGGTTCTTCAACCACTGGCTGAAATCAGCTACACAGGCCCTCATGATCTCGTGATTAAATTATCATTCGCGATTACACTGAGGATCAGAGAGGTGACTCATCGGGGGAACTAGATTATCCTTCCGCACGTCAGACTCTTGCACGGTGAGATGAGGTGGTCTGGTGGGCACGGGTGCCCTCTGGTCTGCCAGGCCCTATGGTAGGCCTGACTGCGCCCCCCCCCCCCCCCCCGCCGCCAGAATGGAGGCATCTGCTAGCTGCTGTAGCCTTAGAATCTACCAGAAGCTACAGGCCAAGGAGGCCTTCTCTTTCTCAGAGGTTCCGAGGGAAAGGCAAGGTTGCTATAAATCCACAGGGCGTGTACTGAGAAGACTTCACCCAAAGTTGCCTGCCAGGCACCCCCGACATTGTAGCTCAGGGCTGGTGGCGGGGGGAACTTCGTGTTGGGTATGGCTGGAGCCTCTCTGAATTATTCAGGGCATTGGGGGCCACAGAGAAATTGGGGCCCCTCGTCACCTGGACCCTCACGCAACTCAGCCCTGCCTCTCTGGCAGCTGCAGCTGAATCCTAATGCTGTAGTCTTTTTTTTTTTTTTTTTTTTAATGTTTACTTTTGAGAGTGAGAGAGAGAAAGACAGAGAGAGTGGGGGAAGGGCAGAGAGAGACTGAGAGAATATGAAGCAGGCTCCAGGCGCTGAGCTGTCAGCACAGAGCCCGACGCAGGGCTTGAACCCACGAGACCTGAGATCATGACTTGAGCGGAAATCGGACGCTTACCCGACTGAGCCCCCCAGGCGCCCCGCCCAAGGCTGCAGTCTTAATGATATTAGCCATCTTTCATTAAGCATCTATCACTACTGGCCCCTTCATTTATATTTTCTAAATTAATTTCCCAACCTCTCCAGTGAGGGGGCAGTCACTGCCTCCGTTCTGCAGCTGAGAAGACCAAGTGCAGAGTGATCACATTGTCAAGGCCACATGGCTAGCAAGTGCTGGGGAGGGAGGAGACTGAAAGCCAGATATTTCTGCCTTTTTGATCAAAAACAAAAAAACAGCAAGCTGCATTGGCCCCTCTTCTTTAATTCCCGGGATTGAAGGAACCTATTCCTCTTTATAGTCTGGTCATTGCTGCTTGGAAAAGCCGCCAATGTGGGGACAGGGATGGATGGGGAAGGGTAGGCAGTGCCCACCCTGTGGCTGCCCTTCCCGCCTACTTCCGTCCTGTGGGAGAGGAGGTTCGGGGCTCTGTCCGGGAGCCCAGCCTGTCCCCGTGGCAGGGACGGCCCCTCTCTGCTCCTTCCTGTGGCTCTGCCCCTGGAGCCCTTCCAGCGTGTGAGAGCTGGGAGTCCAGGCAGGGCAAGATGCGGTCCCTGTTGGCGGCTCTGCACCCCACGGAATGAGAGGAGACCCACGCGAGGAGCGGGAGGAGGGCGGGCTGGAAAACGTCATTGACAGAGGGCACTCGGCTCTGAGGACACTCGCGTGTGGCCTGGGCCTCCACTTCGCGGTATGGAAGGCTGTGAGCGGATCACGTGGGGCCTGGCAAACACCAGTCTGAGACCCGACAGCCGGCCGGGGGTGCGACCCTGGACATGCCCTTGAAGCAGCCCTGTCTGCAGCCAGGTTGAAGGCCCCCATCCCGTGGGGGCATCTGGGACCCGATGTTGAAGACCCTTCCCCTCCCCCTCTCAGGGCCGCGTACCCCCCAGACTCCGCTCCTCCTAAAAGGAGGAGGCTGGGTTCTGAAGGCCGATGGATCTGTGCTCATAACCCACGCGGGTGAACTTGGGTCAGTGACGCACCCTCTCTGGGCCAGTCTCTTCATCCGAAACACGGAAACAATACTGTGTCTCACAGGCTGTTGCACAGAGGAAGTGAAATGATACATGCACAGTGATGAACACAGAGAAAGAGCTTGGTAACTGTTCCGTTTGTCCCTCCCTTCTGTCCTCTGGGAAGGGGACCCACCAAGGCTGGCGTGTCACCCAGCTCCAGCCACGGCCAACACACGGCTGGTTCTGATTCGCCCACAACCTAAGGTTCTGTTCAGATCGATCCCAGACATCACATGCTTTCTCGGGTGAACAGTTCTGCGTGTGTCCCCACAGGTTAAGGGCTGTACCCAAACGAGCCGGAATGCTGGCGCCACAGAATTGTTAGCGGTGACTCCTGAATCGTGTCCAGGTCTGCTCTTCAGATTTTCAGTTGGGTCGTGAATGTCAAGGATCTTTAACAGTTGGTTTCTTTGAATCAGGATGCATGCTAAGTTCCCCACGTTATACTTGGCGGATGCGCCTTTTGAGTTTCTTCTATTATATTTTCCACGCACTGGATTTGGCTGATTGCACCCCTTCAATTTGCCTTTGAGGTTCAGACACAAAGGAGGTATTTGTTCCCCACCCCCCATCTCCCACCCCCCATCTGAGAAAGGGCTCCTTTCTCCTTTGTGGAAAAGCAATGTCCCCACGGTCCCCAGGACCAGCCTGCTGCGGGGGGATGGGGGTGGGGCAAGTGGGGAGAGGGGCTTCCCCGGCTCCCAGCAGCGCAATGGCCAATGTCACCTGCTGTGTGGATTCACCCACTCTTTGTTTTCATGAACAGGGGTATCTTTTCATAAAGCAAAGCAATTTTCTGCCAAATAGCGAGGACTGTTTTTCCTTCTTCCAGTGCAATAAGGGCCAGGATTTGTCTCCCTCTTGGCTTTCAAGAGCGTGTTTTCTCAATTCTTTCCTGAAATTAAAGTAAAGGTCAAGGAGATCGGTCTGAGACCTGCCCTCCCTCCTCTCGGGCTCCTGCTGGTGAGTCTGGCTAAGCGTGTACCTGCTCCCTGGGCTCTGGGACCCTCAAGAGCAAGCTCAACTCCCCAGTTCTTGTCATCCGGGGGGGGCGGTGACTGCAAAGGGAGGAAGGGAGAAAGAAGGGAGGGAAAGACACAGTGCCAGGCTGTGGGCTCCCTTCTGAATTTAGATCTGAACCATTTCTAGAGGCTTCCTTCTCCCCACTGTGCTCCCTCCCTCGGGGAGGGGACCCCGGGCCCCACGCCCTCTGCTCCGCTTCCCACTTGCCAATTTTGTGCGCGGCACGTGCGCGGCCCCAATGATCCGCCCCGGCCCTGGCACGGCGTGCGGCTGCGAGGGCTTTTAATCAAAAAGCAGGACACGCACGCACGCAGAGAACAGCCGCGCCACCTCCCCGCTTAGTGTTACCGGAGCATTCTCTCCCCGCCCCTCCCTACACTGAGTCACTCCCAGCTAACAGTTAATTAATTTGTGACACTTTGACAGTTTGTGAGGAGACATTTTACGGAGCCTTCACAAGGCGCAGGGATGGGACTGTCAGGCGGATGCCTGCCTGCCTTCGCTGGGTCCCTCCACGCCCCGGCCTGCCTCCCCCTGCCGCAGACCTCGGGGCCCCGGGGGGCCCTGAGTGAGCCTGGGAGAGGCCTCAAAGCCCTCTCGTCCTCCTCTGTCCCAGCCTCTCGGGGGCCTCCACGCTCCTGGGGCCCGTGGGCAGACCCGGGGCGCCTGGCCACCTTGAGAAGAAGAACTCAGAGTGGTTTCTGCTTCTGGACGAGGTGCCCACGCAGGGGCCCTTCCCACAGCTGAGGAGCCGTGTCCCAGCCTCTCCCCGGGACCCCCCGGGAGGCCTTAGGCGAGCCCCGGGTCTCAGCGGCACCCAGGGATGTTGGCTGGCCGCTGGTGGGTGCTGTGTGAGAGATGGGTCCCGCCATCTTGGCCTGCTGGGACCTGGCTCCCACGGGGGGTGCTGATCCGGACACTGTGAACCCCTGCCCCACCCCTGGGCCTTCTGGGAGCCCAGAAGTCATCCCCCAAACCAGCTCTGTGCATCCCTTCCCACAGAATTCACGTATTTCCCCACCTCCGCACACACCTACACTCGCCTCGACGCACGTGCATTCTCTTCTTCTTTCAATGGCTTGCAACCCCGTGTGCCCCAGGGATGGCACCCTTGGGGGAGCCAACGCCAGCTGCCATCATGACCCAGACCCAACGGGCCAGAGAGAGAGCTCAAGGGAGGCTACTGATACCCCTCGAGAAGGAAACCAGGGCCCCCAGGGCCTGGAAAACACTGGCCCCTTCACACCTGCGTGAGGCACCAGCTCCCACGGCTGCGTCTCATTCACCGAGCGCCCGGCGTGGCTGCCACCCAGCTGGGAAGCGAGATGGCCATGAGGGGACAAGATGAGTGTGACCCTTGCGCTGGTGGGGCTCACAGCCTGGCGAGAACAGACCCTAAACAGATCATTAGACACGTGACTTGATTATTCCCTGATGAGTGCCACCAAGGAGCACAGTGAGCGTTGTGTGCTAGAGGATGGCTCCGAGCAGGAGGAGGAGGAGGCCAGTGGGGCTCTGGGCCTTGAGCCTCTGTGGAAGG
Organism: Suricata suricatta; assembly: GCF_006229205.1. NCBI lineage: Eukaryota > Metazoa > Chordata > Mammalia > Carnivora > Herpestidae > Suricata > Suricata suricatta. The sequence goes on along the minus strand of NC_043710.1, from coordinate 104,183,753 downwards.
ACTGGGCCTGGTTAGGGGGCAGGGACCCTGAATCCCAGGAGTGGGGGCTTGGTGACAGCAAGTGGAGTGAGCCCCTGAGGCCAGCTTCTCTTTGCTGTGAGGTGGGAGGCTGCCGGGCCAGGCTTAGCTGCAGGGAGCAGAGGGGAGGCTTTGGGCAGGTGCCTGGGACACTGACGGTTCTTAGGACTGTCCCCTCCCCCGCTGGCACCGTGAGGCGGCTCCAGGCACAGCCAGAGAGCAAGATGGAGGAGGTTCCTCCAAGCAGTCGCACACTGTCTAAGGAGGTTTGGGCGGTTTCCTCCACGATGACCAGGTCTAAGCCCTGCTGCCCAGCGGCTGCGTGGTCCCCTGCTTTGTCCCTCGCTGTCTCTGCAGAATCCCGAGACCAGGGATGGTAACCAGATCTGGAGGGGACACCGAGTGGGTGGGGTCAGTGTGTGGCCTGCCCTCCCTCCTGGATAACCCAGGTCACTTTGTCCAAACCTCAGAGCTGCCCCGAGGCTCTGAGCGGTGGAGGGAGTCCAGGCGGGACTGGATACCCCACCCCAGGCCTGAGCCCTAGGCATTTGTAGGCACAGGGCCTTGCCTGGGACCTGGAGGGGAGAGTGCCCGGCCCCCACCACTGGGCGAAAAGCAGTGGGTGTTTCTTCCCTCAAGAATGACTCTGGACAGCTGGCAGCTCTCCCTTCAGATCTGGGCCTGCCTGGAGGTGACACCCCGTCGCTTTGCTGGCCTTCCCTCCTCATGCCTGGCCCCCGAAGGCCAGGGCCGGATGGCTCTCCTTGGGGCCACCGGGCCTAGGGTTCTGGGAACCCACGGCCTTGGTTCCTCTGCTCCCTGCTGAGGGGACCCTCCTGGGCCCAGTAAGCGAGGCCATTTGGTAAAGACCCTTCTGATTTCCCTTTGGAGCAGAAGGAGCTGCCGGAGAGCCAGGGGACGTGCCCACTCCCAAGTCTTGGCCTGGACCCTCTTGCGTGGAGCAGGGGGTGGCTGGAACCGCTTGGGGGGAGGAGGACCCCTTACCCACTCACTCCTAGTTCCCCTCCAGTTTCAGGCGCTTAGGCAAGCTGCTTTTGAAATGCAAATGCCAGGCACCCCCCTCACCCCGCCTTTTTCATTGAAATGCTTCAAGTTTCAGAAAAGAGGGAAAATGATGTGTTTAAGACAGCAGTGTCTCACCCGCCATCGAGCCTGATAAGGGATTGTTAAATTTTAATTAGACAATTTGACTCCTTCAAATGCCAAACCTTCTGGGGAGGCAGCGCCCCGTGAGCCAGGTTGCTTGAGTTTATTCTGTGCCGAGTTCCTCAGGCCTCACCTCGGGGGGCCCTGTACCCCCACATTTTGCTGATGAAAGGACTCAATCTAGAGAGAGGACAGACCCATCCTTTCTCCCCTCCCAGACCAGCCAACTTGCCTCCAGGGTCCCGGGTAATCCCACCAGGCTGGTGACCAAGGGCAACTGTAAGCCTCCAAGATTCTTCCCCTGGCAAAAGGTCAGTTTAGGGGGTCAGCCTTGAATGGTGGAATTTTCAAGGAGTTTTCTTTTCTTGCCTCCCCTCCCGCTACCCCTGCCCCAGTGCAGGGGTGGTGTGAGTCCGTGGACCGCCAGGGGCAGACTTGGGCCAGCTATCTGGGGTCTAACTACATTCCGCATGCAGACAGCTAGCTAATTTTCAAATGAGGGCACAAACAGGCAATGGTAACATATGCAAAGCCCAAAGGGTAAGTGGCGGAGGCCCTGGAGGCTGGAAAGGACCGCTCCACGGTCCTCTTGCCCTGATAACCCCATACACCGTGATTCACTCCAGACATCTCGTTGGGAAGGTCTGCTGTGGAGACAGAGCCCCTCAGAGCAGGCTGGATGTCAGGGGGAGCTGACCACCAGGGTGGACGAATGTGGAAGAGTTTCCAGTAGACCATTGCCCTTCGGAGCCGAGGCAGGGCCATGGGGGCTGGAGACAGATGTGGGTCAGGGGTGGCCGGAGGCCTGCGGACCGCCACACCGCACCCTCCCCCGTGCTCCTGGCTCCCTCCTCTTTCCCCTGCACCAGGGCAGCTGAGAACAGGAAGCCCAGGAGGGCCCAGAGCCCTCGGGCACCTGTCTGCCAGCATCTGCTGAGGAGGGCGGCCCGGGGAGCTGCGGCTGTCCCCTTGCTGCGCGGGAAAGATGAGGCTGCCGCTGGGGACGGGGGTGGTGGCAGCCTTTCCTTCTGCAGGTGTCTTTGTCAGCTCAGGCTGCCTTAACAGCGTCCCGAAGCCTGGGGGGGTTTAAGAGGCAGAAATTCATGTTCTCATAGTTCCGGAGGCTGGGAGTCTGAGATCAAGGTGCGGCGGTTGGGTTCTGGCGAGAGCTGACTTCCCTGCCGTCTTGCTGAGTGTTCACACAGCACTAGGAGGGCAGCCTCTGTGTCTCCTCCGATAAGGACCCGACCTCACCTCCAAACACCAAGGCCCTGTGTCCAAACACCTTGGGGGTTATGGCGTCCACATACGCATTTGAGAGGCACACAGTTGAGTCCGTAGCAACAGGGCTAGATCATCCTTCCCTGCTCCAGGAGACAGGAGTAAGTAGCTAAGGAATGACCATGTATGTATTTGGTGCTCACTAAATGCTCATTGACGGGGGGCTGGTTTGGAGCTCTTACGCACGAGGCAGGAGCCGCCCAGAGGAGGACGGAGGTGGCATATGGAGGTCGGTGAGCAAGGGCATCATATTTTCATGACTCCAAATCGATATTCTTGTTCGGACAACTGAAGGCTTTAAAAATCATATGTGACATTTATCTGGAAAAGTCTTATAAATATAATTTGCCTGGGGTTATACATTTAGCCATCCCTTTTTATTTTTTATTTTATTATTGAAAACATTTTTAATGTTAATTTTTGAGAGAGAGAGAGAGAGAGTGCGAGTGAGCACAAGCAAGGGAGGGGCAGAAAGAGACACACACAGAATCCAAAGCAGGCTCCAGGCTCTGAGCTGTCAGGACAGAGCCCAACAAAGGGCTCAAATTCACAGACTATGAGATGATGACCTGAGCTGAAGTCGGATGTTCAACTGACTGAGCCACCCAGGCGCCCCTATTTTACTTTTTCTTATTTTTATTTTATTTTATTTTCTCTTATTTTTATTTTATTTTATTTTCTCTTATTTTTATTTTATTTTGAGAGAGACAGAGAGCATGAGATGGGGAGAGGGGCAAAGGGAGAGAGAGAATCTCAGGCAAGCTCCAAGTTTGGTGCAGAGCCAATGCACAAGGAGTGAGCGTACATGCCCAGGATCATGACCTGAGCCGAAATTAAGAGTTGGAGACTCAGGACATCTGGGTGGCTCAGTGGGTTAAGTGCCTGAGTTCACTCAGTCATGACCTCACAGTTCATGGGTTCGAGCCCCACTTTGGGCTCTGTGCTGACAGCTCAGAGCCTGGAGCCTGCTTCAGATTCTGTGTCTCCCTCTCTCTGCCCCTCCTCTCCTTGCACTGCCTCTCTCTCTCTGAAAATTAAACATTTAAAAAATTATATAAGAAAGAGTTGGACGCTCAACCAACTAAGCCACCCATCCCCATCCCCTTTTTAAAGAAGAACCAGAAATTTGGACCATCCTGGCAAATCCAAGGTGAGAGCTGTTATGGGAACTTGGCATTTCCTACCTCGGGGGGCCGCAGAGCGGAGCCAGGACCCGGCCAGATACGGGGAGCCGCTGCTCCCCCCACAAGCAGAAGCTCTGACTTGGATGAGAGGCTTGAGGGCAGAAAGGGGGCATCTGAGGTGCCCTGTGGGGGCCCCCGGAATGAGAAAGACCACAGCCTGGTCCTTTGTGCCTTCCTCTGGGACACCACTTAGAGCCCTGGGGAGAAGGAAGAGAGGAGGGGACGGGGCAGGAGCTGCGGCAGGGGCCGCCTGGGGACTGTCGGTTTCCCCTGGGCGTCCTGAGAAGGTGCCAGCCGAGGAATGCTGGGCGGACCCTGTATTTTAACCCCGCTAAGACGCACGTCTCCCACCTCCGCAGACACACGTTTTCATGTCTCTGAGATCAGCATGCATTTTGCAGTCGACCCCGTCTTCGAGCCGTATTGGAGTTTGATAGCTTTCTTTTCTTTCCCAGGGGTACATGAAGCAGTGGTGCATCTTACATTCAGTTCTGGCTTAGAGCCTAGGAAATGGGGCAGTTGGCTCCCCACTTTCCAAGGAGGAGCCATAGGAGGCAGCATATGGGGTCACAGTAGGAGCCCGGGGCAGCCCCTGACCCTAATGCGCTGCATTTGGGCAGTACGGTGGCCTCTCCCCCCAGGTGGCTCATGCTGTTGTCTGAGTGCTTGCTTCTTTTCATTCTTTTGCTTGGTTCGATTTTTAAAGCTCATGTTCCTTGAGAGTTGACCTGGGCCCACCACACGTGTATCATCGGACCTAATCCTCACAACCGTAATAGCGACCCCCCATTTTGCAGATGGGAAAACTGAGGCTCAGGAAAGCCACGCGATCTGGCCAAGACCTCGGAGCTAGCAAAGGCGGAGTTGGGATTTGAACTGGCTGTGTTGGTCCTCTATCTTATACTAGTGTCTCTCGTGCCAGAGCACCTCACCGGTAGGGCTGTGCTTGCTGATGTCTGAATTTCTGCTCCATTTGGTGTTGCGTGTGAATGAGCCAGTCAGCTCCTGCTTGTGAGAGATGCCCCCCGGGGAGGGAAGGGTGCTGAGGACCCAGCAGGGATGGAGCTGGCTCCGGGGGCTGGAAGAAAATCCCGCACCAAGATATTAATAGGGTCCACAGGCAGCTAGGGATTTCCCACGCCTTCCCATTTTTTCTGTAATGCAAGTCTGTTACATTTGTATCAGCAAAAAAAAAAAAAAAAAAAAAAAAAAGAAAAAAGAAAAAACCCAAGAACTATCTAGAATAAATATTCAATTAGAAAATTAAATGCGTGAGGCCTTCCCAGCGGTAATGGAGGGACTCCCTCCTGGCCCGCAGGGTAACCGGCACACAGAGGAAGGGGCACTCGCCTCCAGCCCTGCCCTGACCGGAAATGCTCCCGTTTGCCATCTGACTTGTTCTCATGATTTTAAGTCCTGATTGAAAGCCTCTCCCCTCCAGGAAGCCTTCCAGGAGCACCCCAGCAGGGCCTATGTGCACCTCCTCTGTGATTTCTGAGCACCCGCTGCGGTGCCCGATGGTAGGGTGGGCCCCAGACTCTATGCGTGACCAACGCTCTCCCTCCCCCACCCACTGGGGCTGCTGAGGACGGACAGCCCGAGCCGGGCCCACCCTCTTGGCAGATGCCCACTCCACGAGAGGTGTCCCGGTCCTCTCCCAGGGACAGCCCACACCCTAGGACGTTATGAGAGGGGACAGCTCTGCAGACTCCCTGAGGACTTTGATGTGACTCCCCGGTCCAGCCCTGCCTCCTCCCTTCTCTGCAAGCATCCGGAGAACATTCCCCAGTAAATTCCCTGCACGCCCAAGTCCTCTTGGTCTTATTTCTGGGGATCTAACATGCAACACCCGCGGTCCTCTGGGGCTGCCTTTCTTTTGTCACTTGTTAATGTGGCCGCCTCCCTTTATGGCTACATCTCATGGGTGGAGGGCATTTCTTCCTGGCTGGACGCACAGAGGCTTTGATTGAGTTCCGACCACAACGAACAGCCGGCAGATCCCAGAGCACAGGATGGTATGTTCTTTTATTTGCTTATTCCACAAAGATGAGGCATGACCAAGATGTGATGTGATGCCTACGGGGCGGGGTGGGGGGAGTGGGGACAGATACACAGACCGGGTGTGTTCCCGACCAGAGCTCAGGAAGGAGGCTGCGGCTGCAGGACCCCAAGGGGAGGTGGCCCAGCAGGGAGCGCTCTAGATGGGGTCCAGAAAGGGGGGAGGGGATTCTGAGCAAGCCTTTCTTTGGAGGCTGTGGAGGGGGGCCGTGGAGGGGGGCCGTGGAGGGGGCCCGTGGAGGGGGGCGGGGGGGGGGG
>NC_043710.1:104147507-104177687 GCF_006229205.1 Suricata suricatta | reverse complement strand
CCATCACATCCTCTCCGAGTACTGGAAGCCACATCACAGGCAGGCTCAGGATTGTATGGAAACAGAAGTCTGGTTGGGCACAGGGAAGGGGTGGGGTGGGGTAGAAGGGAAGCGGCAGTCTCCGGCAGAGGCCACTGGCCTTATATGGAGACGGATCAGAGAAGTAAGAGGGGGGGGCAGAGACCAGACAGAGAAGGACAAATACCATATGTTTGCACTCATAGGTCTAACAGGAGAAACCTAACCGAGGACCATGGGGAGGGGAAGGGGGAAAGAGAGCAGGGGAGAGGGAGGGACACAAATCATGAGAGACTATTGAATACTGAAAATGAACCATGAACTGAAGGGGGCGGAGGGAGGGTGGGGGTGATGGTCATGGTGGGGGGCACTTGTGGGGAGAAGCACTGGGTGTTATATGGAAACCAATTTGACAATAAACTATTAAAAAATAAAATAAAATAAAATATAAAAAAAAGAGGGGGGGGCAGAGAGAAGCTTCAGGAGCCCTGGGGGAAGTGAGCGGGTCTCCACGTCTCTGGGACCCGAGAAGTGCTTGGCATGTTGCTTTATGCCCGACAGGCTCAACAGACTCCCGATCTGATCCAAGAACGAGGGGCGGGAGCTGCCGCTGTCCCCATGGGCGCCTGCACACAGCTGTCCGGCGGGGTGATGGGGACCTGCACACAGCTGTCCGGCGGGGTGATGGGGACCTGCACACAGCAGTCCCGTGGGGTGCTCCAAAGAGGAAGAGGGGCCCATGCCTTTGCATGGCAGCATCCCTGTGACACCAGGCGTCAGCACCTTGAGTTGGCAGAGATTTGCATGGTGTCATTTCACGTCACCCTGCGTGGGGTTAGGCATTTGCCTTCCCCAGAGACTCCAGGCTGCTGGTGCTGGGGAGGACAACACCCGCACCCCTCTGCTCGGGGCCGGCAGCACATGTGTCTGACGGGTGGAGGGGGAGCGAGGGGCAGACCCTTCTCCCAAGTACCTCCTGACCTGCTGCGGCCGGTGTGCCCTCCTCCCTGATTTGGCCGTGGTACCGCACTCATCCCACGAGGCATAGACTAGTGGATTTCAAGTCCCGTCGGGTAGCCAGGCGCCTGGAGGTCGTGGTGCTTTGTGCAGAGCGACTTGAGATTCTGACAAGCTGGATTCCGTTCGCTAGCAGGAGAGCCAGCTCTGTTCTCTGCCCGTCATGTTGGATCACAGCCCAAACGCGGGCTGTCAAGCTCCCAATGCCTGATGCGGCTCAAGTCGGCCTCCCTGGCTCTCTCCTGCCCTCAGCTTCCCCAAGCCCAAGGCAGAAATCCTGTTCCCCTGACCCCTTCTCCCCCTGCTTGTCCCGGCCCCTCTCCCACCCCCCAGATGGTATCCAGTGGGTACGGACCCACAGGTTAGGTACAGACTCTGAAGACGTCTCCTGTTCTCATTCCTGCCACCTTCATTTAGACAACCACCCTCTCTTATCTGAATGACAGCCACAGCCTGGCCTCCTCCAAGGCCCTTCTGAAACACCAGCCGCTCAGGGGCCCCCAGTCTGGCCCATGTCTGCCCCCCGCCCCGGTTTCATTTTCCCCCACTTCATGCCCTATATTTTTAGCCAAACAGAACTGTTTGATGTCTGCCACTCTGTTGCGTCCTTGCTAGCTGCAGGGTCTCCCAAACTCAGTTGTCTGGCTGTTTCCTCCTTTGATTGCATCTCAGATGACGCCTCCTTCAGGAAGTCCTCAGGCTCTCAGGAAAGAAATGCAGAAGCTCATCCTTTCTTCCCTGGGTTCCTACAGCCTCCCAGCTGGGGTCCTGCCCCCTGCTTGGCCACACACTTCCATCCTCTGTACAGCAGTCGGAACCCTCTCTTGGGAAGGCGCGTCTGGTCACGTGATTCCCACTGCCCTTTCGCTCAAATCTAGTGCAACTTGGACCTCACACTTCGGCCGCCTCTGCGGTTCATCTCCTGGGCTTCAGCTGCCCTGAATGACTCTCTCCCAGCCCTCCACCAGGTGCTGGCTCCTCTGTCATTTGCTTTTGCTGTTTCTTATATCTAGACCCTTCCTTGGGCTCCCACTCTTCATCTAATGACTTCGGTCTGTCTGCCAAATGTCACTTCCTCTGAAAAGTCTTCTTTCAATCCTTACACTAGCTTATGTGTCTCTCCTGCATTCATTCCATATCCCTAGTTACCCCTGCTTGCAGATTTAAATGCTTGATTCATGAGCTGTTGTTTCTTTCAGACTGTGAGCTGGGGAGGGGCACCTGGGTGGCTCAGTTGGTTAAGTGTCTGACTTCAGCTCAGGTCATGATCTCATGGTTTGTGGGTTTGAGCCCCGCGTTGGGCTCTGTGCTGACAGCTTGGAGCCTGGAGCCTGGAGACAGATTCTGTCTCCCTTTCTCTCTGCCCATTCCTCGCTCATGCTCTCTCTCTCTCAAAAATAAATAAACATTAAAAAAATGAGGGGAGCCTGGGTGGCTCAGTCAATTGGACATCCAACTTCGGCTCGGATCATGATCTCACAGTTGGTGGGTTCAAGCCCCGTGTCGGCTCTGGGATGACAGGTCAGAGCCTGGAGCCTGCTTCAGATTCTGTGTCTGCCCCTTCCTCACTCACACTCTGTCTCTCTCTCTCTCAAAAATAAATAAATATTAACAAAATTAAAAAAATATTTAGAATGTGTGTTTCGTTCCAGCCCATAGGACCCTACTCACTCATTATTTATAGAATCCAGGACAAATGGATGAAACCCGGAACTCCTCACTAACTTGTGTCCGGGGGGTGATGCAAGGGATGTGCTTACGAAGTGTTTGCTGAATAAACAGATGAATGAATGATCAGCCCTTTCCAAGCTCATTTATTTTACTTTTTAAGAAGAATCACACTTGCTCACTTGCTTCACCAGCGGGAGAGTGGCCGCTGACCCCATGTTTTAAGGAAAACGTTAAGATACAGAACTGAAAATCCCAAGGCTGGAGAATTCTAACCACCGGTGGTTGGCTTTAGCTCCGGAGCTTTCCATGAGAGGCAGCAGGCTCCGGGAGGGCCCCCTGCTCACTCCCTGTGTCCGTTTGTCCCAGCCAGAGCCTGGCCACCCGGTGGCCCCGCTGCCGCGATGGACCCGCTGAACCTGTCCTGGTACGAAGATGACCTGGAGAGCCGGAACTGGAGCCGGCCCTTCAACGGCTCGGAGGGCAGGGCCGGCAGGCCGCACTACAACTACTACGCCATGCTGCTCACCCTCCTCATCTTCGTCATCGTCTTCGGCAACGTGCTGGTGTGCATGGCCGTGTCCCGCGAGAAGGCGCTGCAGACCACCACCAACTACCTGATCGTCAGCCTCGCCGTGGCCGACCTCCTGGTGGCCACGCTCGTCATGCCCTGGGTTGTGTACCTGGAGGTAGGTCTGCCCCCCTCGGCTGTGGGGGGCTGGGGTCCCCCGCTCCTCACCGGTTCCTCCCTGGTGCCTTCTCAGCTGGCCTGGCCTCTTCCTCTGCTCTGGGCTCTGTTTTTCTCCTTATGAGATGGTCTTAACGTCTCTTTCACAATCCCAACTTCCACTTGGAGAGAGCTTACCAAGGGCTTGCGTCGAGTCCTCTGTCCAGGGCGTTTCCCATGTGGCCCGCAGACCAGCCCTGTGGGGTCCCCCTCCCCACTACCCCCGTTTCACGGGTTGTCAGAGAATTCGGTCACTTCTCTGGTATCATGCCGGTGCCGGGTCCCAGCGGGAACTTGGCGTGACCCCAGATTGGTTCCTTAGATCGAGCTGGAAATGGGAGTGATGGAGAAAGATCTTAAGGAAGGGAGATGTTCATGCTTCCAGAAGCTTCCGATTCTTTCTTCCCACTTCAGAAGTGGGGGTTGCTGCTCCGCATGCTCCTGATCCCTCCCCTTGCTCGGGAAGGACCCGATGGCCCCCGAGGGCTCGGCCCAGGACGGAGCCCAGCCCTGCGCCTCCAAATAGAGAGTGGGCAGCCCCTGCCGTGGTCCAGGCGCCACGCCAGGCACTTTGCAGACACAGACTCAGCAAACAGTCACGCCAGTCCTGGCAGATGATACTATTCTTCTCAGTTTGTAGAAGAGGAAACAGAAGGTGTGAGGAGCTGTCTGTCCTCAGATCGCAGAGAGGGGGGATCTGGGGACCACCTCTAGTGGGCGCTTTTCAGAGTGACAGGCAGACGAGGCAGGGTCTGGGGGTTCCGGGGCTGCGTCCTGCCCCTTTCTCTGCTGAGGACGCTGGGGTGGAGTGGAGCTCATGGGGTGAAGGCAGTTACCTTCCTGTCCCGGGCGCAGGGTCGGGGAGCAGGGGAGGGGGGGCGGGAGGGGGCCATGGAGGCAAGTCTCTGGCTGGGAGGGAAGGGCTTCCACTTTTAAAGGAAAACATGACGTTTTGTAGACTTGCGCGGAGGAGACAGCCAGGAGAAGGAGCTGGGGTGGGGGAGGAGGCTGGCCCCACATGGCACCTCTCGGTCTCCACACCCAGGCGCTCCCTGCGTCTCCCCTGGTGCTCAGGTCCTCACACCCCTGCTTTCCTGTCGCACAGCCCCAGCTGGCTGGAACGTTCAGAATGAGCGTTAAGGAAGAAGCCCAACGGAAGCCAAATAAATAGCATGAAATCTGCAGGTGCCAGAGGCCAGGGGTCTGCTTCCTCCACGACTCACGTGTCTGTGAGTCTGTCCACGCATGTCCTGTCTGAGACACGCTTCGCAATCCTCAGGCCTAGTCCCTTCCTGCTCCCTCTCAAAGGAGGGTCCCCTCAGGCCATCAGGGGAGAACGAGGGGCCGGTGGCAGAGTAAACAACCTCTCTGTGCCTCGCTTTCCTCATCCATATAAAGGAGATGATGGCACCCTCCTCGCGGCATTACTTGAGAATCTAGGGAGTTGGTCCACATGTGTCAAGGGCTCAAAAGGGTACCGCACGTGGTAATGAGCACGAGGTAGAAGTTGGCCGTGACACTGGTGACGAAGTGATGCTGGTGACCGTGGTGGTGGTAGATACCCAGCACCTGTCCTTGGAGAGAGGGCCCTCCCCTTGCCTCCTCTACCCATCGTGAGGCATGCTCTGCCTGTGGCTCCCTGTAAGGCGTCTGGGCTTCCAGATCCTCGCCGTTCCCCAGAGTCCCCAGGACTGAGCCACATCCGTACACGGCCCGCACCGGGGGTTCTGAGAACCTGTAAGTCCTTTGAACAGGTATTTTCAACATAACCAGTTCACCATTATTTTACGGGGGGAGCTCGGTGGTGTGGGGGCAGGGTGGAGAACCGTATTGCCGAGGGTAGTGTCCCAACTTTCCCATTATTTCCCTTTAAAACCAGAGCTGGACGTGAGCTCCACTTACAAGATGTTGGCTCAGTCGTGTCCTGTCCCGAGTGGCAGCTCAGCCTACCCCCGCATCCCGTCAGAGGGTTCTGGCAATCCGTATACTCTGTGTTTTCTGAGAGACGCTCTTATTGTCCAGAACTTTCCACCCTGTTCCCTGATAGCCGGCCATGGCTAGCATGGACCCGTGTGCCTTATTTATTTGGCTTAGCCTATGGAAATCTGGTTCTGCAGTGAGAGAACCAAGTTCAATTCCCAACTCCGCCACTTTCCATCTGGAGAAGGTTCTGACAGAAGAGAGCCAGGGTCACTGGTCTGCAGGCACCCCTTTGAGGTGAGGGTTTCAGGTGTGCCTTTTGCAGGTGGGCAGATGACATTGAGGAGTGAACTGACCAGGGTCCCATCTTTTCACCCCTTCAGCGTGGCCTGGGTGCATCTGTGCCCGGGACATTGCCCACCATTGGTGAATAACCCCTAGGACACTGCAGTGTGATGGACGCCGATGTGGGGACACGATGGGGGTATGTGGGGACAAGGAAGTCGTGAAGGAAGAAGTGATGCTGTGGGAAGATTTATCCAGAGGAGGGAGCAAGGCTTTTGTGTTGCAGGCAGAGAAGGAAAGCACGCAGAGCTACAAGGCAGGAGGGGGCCCAGCTGGCTGAAGGTTTTGGGGGGCAGGAGCTGTATCCTCAGCCTCAGAGGTTTGCTGTCACTGTCGTTAGACACGAGTGTGAAGTGCTGGGGACGGTGTCTGACACACAGGCAGTGCTGGTCCTGGTCAGGAGTGGACCCAGCTAGCTCAAGGCCCACGCTGCCGGGCTCGGCTTCCTCCATGTGAACAATGAAGCTGAGAAATGTCCCCAGTAAACCTGGGGACCGTCCCTCCTCTGCTGCTAAGCCACGGGGGACCCTGGGCAAGTTCACTTTGTCGCTGACCCCATGGTTGTCCACCTCACAGTTACCATCCCTCCTCTCACGCTTTATGTGCTGGTAGTGATTTTTCACAATTAGCTCCTCTGTTGCCAACCTGGACGGCCCGTCCCCAGACAGCTCAGAGAGTTCATGGGGTGTGCTGCCGGAGGCAGTTGGAGTCCCAGCGCCGTGTGGAGCTCACTTGCTGGGGGAGGCCCCCGAGCTGGGGTCCCGCCCGCCTGTGCGAGCGTGAGATGCCCACAGGCCCACAGTCTGTGTACGTGGCTGCCAGCAATTTCTCTCGAGCCTTTGAGTCGGCTGACCCCAGGACTGTGGAGGAAACCCCTCCTTTCTTCTGTGCTTCAGACAGGCCTTGAGGGGAGGAGACGGAGAGCCCTCTAAAGGCAAACACTATGCCAATGCCGTTTACCACTGTACCCCAGAGTCTAGGACAGAGTCTGGTCCATGGTCAGTTACTCATAAGTGTCTGTAGGAAAGGCAGAGGCAGGGGAGAGGGAAGGAGGATGAGGAAGAGGTAGCTCAGACCTAGATCCCCAGGGACACAGAAGCAGTTGGGGGGGGGGCCCAAGGTGGAGGGTGGACCAGGTGGGTCTGGGACCCTCCCAGCAGCGCCCTACGTACGGATCAACTGGTTTTACGCCCCACAGCTCCCCACCCCCCATCCAGACCTGACCTGCCATCTTGGGGAGCCCCATGCTGCAATGCGGGCTCATGTGAGCCCAGAGAAGGCAGCTTCCTGTCATCTGGGACCAGCTGCTGTTTTTTCACGTCCAACAATGGCTATAGTTCCTGACACTGAGCTTCGGTGCCAGGATTTGGTTTCACCGCTGGGAGCAGAATAAAGGGGCAGCACTGAGCATGATTATGTTCTCATCAGCCCCACGACTGAAGGTGCTGTGACAGCTGGGTGGAGACTGTCCTGCCCCGGACCTTGGGAGGGGGCTTTCCTGCTTCAGGATGTGTCTCTGTCCTGCCTCGGTGCTCAGGGTCAGGGTGCTCCAAACTTCCAAAGTTGCCTGGGCCAAACCCCTGCAGGAGTGTGCATGCCTGTGTGTGTAGATGAGGTGTCTGTGTGGATGTACAGGGAAAGTGAGTGTGTGTGTGTGTGTGTGAGTGTGTGTGTGTGTGTGTGAGTGTGTGTGTGTAAGGGGGAGAGGGTGCCTCCCATATTCCATCTGTATATGGGGAGAGCTCCCCCTCCCCGCCCCCTTCTGGTGTTTCCAGAGCATGAGCCCAGGTTTTCCTTCCCAAATTCTCCAGGTCTGACAAGGAGCAGAACGGTCTTCTCTGTTTCAGACCCATGGTCCTCACCATTGTTCTTAATGGACACTTGCTGGGCCCTGACTCTGGGCCACCCACCGTGCTGGTCCCGAAGGAGCTGCCCAGCTCCCCCAGAAACCTGGCGTCAGGGCAGCATCAGAAGCTGAGCTGAAGGCCCTTGGGCAGGTCACTGCCCATTTCTGAGACTCAGTCTCCCCATGGGTAGAATGGGGTTGCAGGTGGATCACATGGAATTTTTACAGACGAAGGCTCAGAGTTGAGGCAGTAGGTGTTTGAGTTGGTCGTCTTTCTTCTAGCCCGGTTCTTGGCACAAAATGGCCCTATGTGTCTGCCAGGGGAGGGGACCGGGGACTAGTGCCTGAGACACCCCAGGGCACGACTCCCCTTTGCTGCTCCACTCCAACCCCCGGGGCCCAGCTGGAGACCCAGATCTGCCCCGGCAGAGCTGAGCCCCGGGCCTAAGCTCATTGTCCCTCATCCGTCCGCCCGCTGTGGCGCTCTGTCCCCAGGTGGTGGGCGAGTGGAAGTTCAGCAGGATTCACTGTGACATCTTCGTCACCTTGGACGTCATGATGTGCACCGCGAGCATCCTGAACCTGTGTGCCATCAGCATCGACAGGTGAGCCCAGCCAGGGTGGCAGAGGGGACCCGGGCCGCTGACCTTTTGGGCTGCAGAGGTGGGCTGTGTGCCTGTGAGCTGGTGTGTGTGTGCGTGCATGGGTGTGTAGGTGCCCGTGGGTCTGGCGGGGAGAGTCCAGACCTCCTCATGAGAGGCCACCTTCCCGACGGAGATGCAACCAAGGATGCTCAGTGACTGGGGAAGAGGAGAAAGCTCCCAGCGCTGACGGCAGCCCAAGTGGCCTGGGGTGGAATGTGCACCTGCTCAGAACTCTCCCCTGTCTAGAGATCATGGGCAATGACCCCTGTCCAGGTGGGACCACAGTGTCTGGTTGTGCATGTCCTGTCCAGTGCAGGGAAGGCCTGTGGCCGAGGGGGCCCAGGCCGTGTTCACTCTGCTAAACTCTACCCTGGGAGCCGTTCACCAGTTTGCACACACAGGCCACGTGGGTCCCCTGGGCAGGATTCTTGCAAGGTGAAGTGAGCTACTGACTGTATGAAAAGCGCTGGGTCGAGGAACTGAGTGACTGTAACCAATTGCCACCGTTGTCATTTTCTGCCAAATGGGGCTGGCTGAACTCTCGCTCCGAGGGGCCTGGCCAGCGATCCATCAACAAACACTTCCACCTTCTGTGAACCCAGCATGGGGGCAGTTACAAAGGTGCACAGACCCAGACGCTGGGCCCTCAAAAACCTTAAAATCCAAGTAGGGAGACCGGAGTAACAGATGGGGGCCAGTGGTCACTAGTGTCACCAGCTCCCCTTGCTGTCTGAGCCGGGGCAGGAGAAAGGAGTGGTGTTGGTGGACAGGCAGCTGCGGGGAGGCGACAGCTGGCACTCCCCAGGGTGCAGGCTGTCTCTGATGTGTGCCTGCTGTGGAAGGAGAGGCCCTGGGCCTGGGCATGGCGGACTCAGGGCCCCCTGCCCCGTGGCCTTGCAGGTACACGGCCGTGGCCATGCCCATGCTCTACAACACCCGGTACAGCTCCAAGCGCCGAGTCACCGTCATGATCGCCATCGTCTGGGTCCTGTCCTTTACCATCTCCTGCCCGCTGCTCTTCGGACTCAACAACAACGGTGAGTCCCGCCTCTGTCTGCCTGGGGCTCCGCCGCCCCCCTTCCTTGCACAGGGCCCGCGGGAGCTGAGTCCCTGGGTGCCAGCTTAGCGGGAGGACTTGTTCGCCAGCCTAAGCTGAGGCCGGGCCCAGCCTGACCCTCATTTGTACCTGGAGGGGCCAGAGAGGCACGAGGGGGTTGGGTGAAGAGTGGGGTGAATGATTCGGGAGGATGTCTGGCCATTTGCAGTGTTGCTTATTCCAGTGGAGCAGGCCAGACAGCCTCACCAACTGCACGTGTTTGCGTGTGTGTGCACACGCATGCACGCACATGAGGGCGACAGCGGGGCCCCCTCCCCACCCCGTGGTGATGCTGTTTGTGAGGCCGCAGCCCAGGCTGGCCAAGCCCAGCACAGATCGGACTCCCCTGGAGGAGGAGAGGTGGATATAAGCAGAGTCTAGCGCACGGCTCCTGTCCTGTGCATCTGGCGTAGAGGAAGGAGGTGGGGGCCTGCCCGCCTGCCGGCATGGGCGTAGAACTTTCTCTCATCAGGGAGGCCCCAGTGAAGTAGGTGCACCTCTGGAGACCCTTTCAGGGCAGGGCACCAAGAAGCCTTGCAATGCACCTCTTGTGGGCATTCCAAGAAGTGGGGGATAGGGCTGGACTGAGCACACGCTCAGATCAATCTGGAAAGGCCCTGACATAGAGGACGGACATCTGCTAGGCCAGGAAGGGAACTTGGAAACACATCGGGACTCAGGCGAGTTGAGCAAACAGGACCAAGTCCCCTTGTCCCTAAAACCGAAAGGGGGCAGACCTCCCCCGTGTGTTCAGGAGGGGTTAACACAAGGATTTGCTCTTTGACAATAATTTTCTCCTGTTATTTTTCCCAAGCACGCTGGCCCCACTTGTGTGGCCACGGAAATAAAACTCATAATGAAATGAGGAGGGAATGTTAATGAGAAAACTCGGAAGCAGTCCGTGAGAGTCTAGCTTTCTGCTCACGGTTGTGGTTTGAAATCTCTGGCTCACGGTGCACATCCATCTAGGTCTAGCCCTTCTGGCGGCTTCGGACACCTAGGCATGTCCTCCGTGACCGCGCTGCGTGGCTGCGTGGGTCCGGCGGAGAAGGGAAGGGTCTGGTGGCGCTGTGGCCCTGTGGGCCGCTGATGCCCCCTCCGGGCTCTCGCCCCCCCAGACCAGAACGAGTGCATAATCGCCAACCCTGCGTTCGTGGTGTACTCCTCCATCGTCTCCTTCTACGTGCCCTTCATCGTCACGCTGCTGGTCTACATCAAGATCTACATCGTCCTCCGCAGGCGCCGCAAGCGAGTCAACACCAAGCGCAGCAGCCGCGCCTTTAGGGCCAACCTGAAGGCCCCACTCAAGGTCCCCAGATCCCCCTCCCTTCCAGGGCCCACCCCTCCCCATTACGGAGGGGGCTCCCCGGGCCAGACGTAGGAGGGGCGGGAGAAGTCTTTGGCTTGGAGATCTTTGTGTGAAGGCACCCTGTGCTCTCCTTCCTTTCCCATCCCTCGTCCTGCCTCGCTGCGGCCCCTCTCTCTGCCTTTCCTCCCTCTGCACTTCCCTCCCTCTGCTTTACCTTCAGTGCTCCCTGTGCTCCCTCTGTGCGCACCTCCTCCTTCCTCCTCGCCCTTTCCTCCTCTCCTCTGCCTTGCTTCCATTCCCTCCCCCTTATGTCTTGTGAACTCCCCCTCCCCTCCCTGTATGGGAAGACAGTATGTAGGCCTGAAGGAACCAGAGTCTTGGGGTTAGACACATCAGGCTCAAGGCCTGGCACTGCCACGTTTTTTGCTGAGTGACCTTGGGCAAGCTGCTTAACTTCTCTGAGCCTCGGTTTCCTCATTTGTTAAATGGGAATCGTAATGCCAACCTCTGGGCATGGTTTTGAGGATTCGGTGTGAGATGGATATGAATATGCCTAGTGTGTGCCAGACCCTTCAAAGGCATCCCATAATAGTCACGGCCTGTTCATCCCTCGTCCTGCCCACCTTCTCTCCTCACAGGACCAAACTTCACTCTCCCGTCTTCAGCCCCCCCCTCCTCTGCCCTCCTCTGAGCCCCTGTGCCCAGCCTGACGAGCCCACATAGGGTTTCTGTCCCCAGCCGCCTGCCTGTCATGACTAGTGTGCTGGCTCACTCCACAGGGCGCCTGCACTCACCCCGAGGACATGAAACTCTGCACCGTTATCATCAAGTCCAATGGGAGTTTCCCAGTGAACAGGAGGAGAGTGGTAAGTGCCCAGGTCAGGACCCAGGGCCAGGCCCTTCCGCCCCCTGGGAAGCCCAGCTGCCGTGATTTCAGAAACCTCAGCGGCACAGCACCTCCCAGGCTCCCCCGCGGCCTCCGAGGCCAGGCTCACCATGCACACCAGGTGGGCAGCGAGCCAGCCTGATTCTGCAAGGCACACATAGGCACCCCTAGCGCGAGAAAATGGTTGGGAGAGAGGACTTGGCCGTAATAACATAATGCAGATCAGAAGAATGGCTATTACCATTCAGTGAACATCCACCATGTCCCTATTCTCTCATCTAATCCTCACAGCGACCCTGAGAGGTAAGTCTTATTGAGCTTGTTGATTTTAATGTTACAGAAGAGGAAACAGAGGCTCAGAGAGGGTAGGTGGCTCACTCGAGGCGAAACAGTAAGATAGCGCACGTTTGAGCCCAAACCTGAATGACTCCCAAGTCCCCGGCTCCGCCTGCGCTGTTCTTTCCCACTTGCATGTGCTTCCTTCCTATAGGCAGGTCCTGGGGCTGGGGGCTGGGCGCGGAGGGGTGCCGAGGGGAGGGAGCAGAGCAGCCTCGGGGTTGGCAGGGCAGTGCAGCCTGTCAGTAGAGCCCGGAGATGCGGAACCGCAGCCGACTCCGGGCTTTGCCCAGAGGAAGGAGTGGCAGGTTCCCAGCCGCAGGCGCCGCACCCCAGCTGGGCCAGGGCGCCCACCCAGGGCCGTGCCCACGGGGCTCAGGTCAGGCGTCCGCAGGGAGCGGGGCCCCCACCCTGAGGGCAGGACTCCAGGGAGTCGTTCATGAGATGGGTGACTAATGGGGACTCAGGACTGGGACTGGCGCAGCCGCAGAGTCCTATCACCTGGGTGCACGGCGAGGCTGCATTTCAGAAGTTCAGGCTGACACTCCAAGGTGTGGGGGACCTGAGAGGCCCTGAGTGGACCCCACCAGGGCCTCCAGGTCAGCTTGGCAGGAAGGACTTGGGGGGAGGTGCTGGGGTTAGCCCTTTGGCACCCGATCTGTCTACGAGATGAATGTGGTGGGGTGTCTCTTGTTCAGCCCGGCAGGAAGTGCAGTTAGAACACGAGTATTCCCAGCAGCCAGCTGGGTGCCTGGCACTCCCGGGTGCTCAGCGAGTGTTGCTGAGTTAATGAGAGAGAAATGCTGGGTAATAAGTCCTCATGGATGGTTGTGGGGCTGTTGAGGCTGCATAAGGATTGGTCTGGGAGGAGGGCTGGGGATGACCCTGCAGCCAGGGGCTGCCGTGGGTCCCGGACCTGGCCCAGACCATCCCGGCTGGCTGAGGACCAGCCTGGCTTTATCCGGAGTTCTTTGCCTCCATGCAGGATGCAGCCCGCCGAGCCCAGGAGCTAGAGATGGAGATGCTGTCCAGCACCAGCCCCCCCGAGAGGACCCGGTACAGTCCCATACCGCCCAGCCACCACCAGCTGACTCTCCCCGACCCGTCCCACCATGGCCTCCACAGCACGGCCGACAGCCCCGCCAAACCAGAGAAGAATGGGCACGCCAAAGACCACCCCAAGATTGCCAAGATCTTTGAGATCCAGTCCATGCCCAATGGCAAGACCCGGACCTCTCTCAAGACCATGAGCCGCAGAAAGCTCTCGCAGCAGAAGGAGAAGAAAGCCACCCAGATGCTCGCCATTGTCCTCGGTGAGTCAGGCTGGCCGGTGGCCGCCGCCCGGCTCCATCCGGCCCTCTCCGAGGAAGGGACCCATGACTGTGGGCCCGCCCACCAAGATGGGCCCTGTTACCTGCTGTCTGCTTCCTAACCATGGCTGGCGGGCCAGGGGACCAGCACTTTCTCAGGTGCAGGCCACTCCCATAGGAAGATTCTGTCCTGATGCTCCCTTTACACACGGGAAAACTGAGGTCTGGAGTGGGTATATGACGTGCCCAAGGAAGACTTAGGATTTAAACTCAGGGAGTCTGACTCCAGCATCTGTGAGCTTGACCAGCCTATCATAGTGACCCTCCAGAGCATCATGACCCTGGGGCCAGCCACCCTCTCTCTCTGGAGTCCCCTCAGCAGATCGCCCGTGGGGGCTGTTGTGGTGGTCAGACAGTACACAAAGGCGAAAGCGTTTTGGAAGGTGCAAAGCAGTGTGTAACGTGCACACAGGGCTGTGTCATCAGTATGGTTTGGGCAGTGTTGCTATTGTCGAGGTATTAGAAATTCAGGTCACTTCCGCTCAGCCGAGACCCTGTGGGACCAGACCTGTGGGTAAATAAAGGGAGCCGGAGCAGAGAGCCATGTGAGATAAAAGTCTCCTAGAAACCCCAGAGGACGAGTCAAAACACAAGGCTGGACGTGATGTGATGTGGCCAGTTGGGAACAGGAGGGAGGGGCCCATGTGACTGCACCTTCCCCCCAGCACCCAGTAGCCCAGGCACCCTTGCGCACCCACCATCGCCTCTGATCTCCAGCCAGTCCTGTGGCGTGAGTGGGACCCATGTCACTACCCTGCCATTATGCATGCACCCACAGGGACACCGCAGGTGAAGGGGCAGAGCCTTGAGCACGCGGCTGGGGGTTGGCAGGGGAGGGTTGGAGCCATGCCCTCTGCTCCAGCCCGTGGGGTCTCTCTGCAATCCTGAGGACTCCCGCGGTGCTTGTGGGGCATTCCAGGCTCATGGTGCCACCACACCCAGAGTCCCGAGTCAGATGGACAAAGCAGGTGGGGGGGAGGTCTGTCTAGGTCAGAGCGCCCCAAAGCAGGAATTAGGAAGAGGTATCCCCTCGGGAGTGGGGCAGACCTCGGTGACTGGAATTCAGCAGGTTTTGGCTTCTCACCCTAAGCGAGGTGGCCTTGTGTGCATCACAGAGCCTGTGAGAGCCTTAGTTCCCCGTCGACCGCACAGGGAAGCCAGGAGCCTAAGCGAGATGGGTATCTAACTGTCCCTTTTGTCCCTTGGCCCCAAACGGTGCATCCTCACTTGGGGCTGCGGAGAAAGCAGAGTCCCTATCTCCTTCTCTGCTGACTTGTGTCAGAACGTTAACCCCGTGCACTTGTTTTCAAGCCCCACTATCCTTCCCTGGGGGGCAGGTTTATTATACCCATTTGCCAGGTGAGGAAAATGAGGCAGAGGGAAGGAAAGTGGCCTTCACTGCAAACGGGTGTCAGAGACAGCTCTGGACTCTGAGGCCGAGACTCCTCCCGCAGCGCTCCTGGGCCGAAGTCTGCGTGTCGGGGGCCTTCCCAGCCCCGCCCCCCCCCCCACCTGACCGCCGCCCTCCCCCGCAGGTGTGTTCATCATCTGCTGGCTGCCCTTCTTCATCACCCACATCCTGAATATACACTGTGACTGCAACATCCCGCCGGTCCTGTACAGCGCCTTCACGTGGCTGGGCTACGTCAACAGTGCCGTGAACCCCATCATCTACACCACCTTCAACATTGAGTTCCGCAAGGCCTTCCTGAAGATCCTGCACTGCTGAGCCGCTTCCGCCTCCCCGCCCGGGCCGGCCAGCGCTGCGGCCCTGGGCGCCGTGGAGGGGGGGCGACGCAGGGCGGACTCGGCCTCCTCTTCGCCGCGGCAGGCCCTGCAGAGCTAGCTTGACTTCACGGTGCCGGCCCGAGGGCTGGACCCCGGCTCGGGGCGGCTCCCAGAGCCCCCCTCCCGCTCCAGACCCTCTCCCCAGGGCACCAAAGACGCAGCCGCCTTCTCTGAGGTTCCTCTGGGGCTCTGGGGTGGCCAGGGCCTCAGGCGACTTCCGCGGTGGTGGCGGGAGACCCTTGTAAATAGCAGACCGCAGAGTGAGCCCCGGAGCAGCCCAAGCCAAAAATCTTCTCTCACTCCCTCTTCTGCCCTGACAGGAGCCTCTTTCCCCAACAGGGGGTCCCGCCCTGCCTCCCGCCAGCCACCCATGTGATTTCCACACCCGCTGAGGGCCGCACCCCGGGCTTGAAGGGCCCCAGGAAGGTCTGCGGGGAGAGGAACATCCCCGAGCCCACTCTGCTGCCCCCCGACAGACTTGGTGCCTCCTTTCCATAGCAACTGCTAGGCCAGCCTGTGGGCAGGCAGGGAAGGCTGGGGTGGCTGCATCCGGGGCCTGGGGCGGGGTGTTGGAGGTTCTCGGGGGGCTGCCTCCCGCCACCCTCGGCCACGACACCACTCTCCTTTGCCTCTTGCCTCTTCTCTCTCCTGCCCCCTCTCCTTTCCACTGTCTCTGCCTCAGAGGAGCTGGAGGCTCGGGGGCTGCTGAGTGCCACTTGGCCTGGGCTGGCCTTGCCCTGAGCGGGGAGGGAGGCTGCAGCTTGGGGGGCCCTGGGCCCAGACTCTGTAACATCACCACACGTGCTCCACACGAATAAAACTTTGACGGGAGTCACATGCGAGGCGCCTCGGGCAGAGGGGACCAGGACCGGACTTCGTCTGTGCTGGGATCAGAGTGGGGGAGCCCCTCCCAGAAGCCCCCAGGGTGGACGCCGGGGGGCAGGGGCTGCCCCAGGAGGACCGAGGAGAGGGTGCGTGTGTCATGTTCCACCTTGTCCCCACCGCTCGTGCCCAGGAGATCGGAATGCTCTCAGCCCCGCTACCGGCCGGCCCCGAGCCTCAACTGCCAACCGAGATGGGAACCGAACGTTCCCAGTGGGGATCCCACAGCACACCAGGGCTCCCCTGATCCCTCTCGTAGGAAGGCCAGGTTGTCTCTGCCCCCTACCTCCTCCTCTCCAGGTCCTGGCCCCGCTGAAGGACCTCAGCTCTTAGGACCCACCAAGGCAGGGCAGGCTCGGAGGAAAAGGTGCCCTTCGAGGGGCCGGCTGTGTCCCTGTCTGCGCCTGCCCCCTACCCCGACTTCTGGCTCAAATCAGGACCCCATCCTCTGCAGCAGGTCAGGGCGGCAGGGATGCCCTGCGTGGCACGGCCCAGGAGGTCCCCCTTCTCTTGGCCTCGAGCGCAGTCACAGCTCCAAATTTGTGGGGCCACAAGTTGGCACTGCCCTGAAAGCAGAAATTTGGCTTTAAGAAATGAAATAATAAATCAACCTGGTAAAAGAGGAATATTCTTACTGCCGTGAGAATAACAGCGATGATGACAAACAAGGTGCTGGCACCCACGAGCTCAGGCTCCAGGGAGCTGTCAGGGCATAATTTGCATGCTAAATACAATATTTTTAGCACCAAACTTTGGAGCACTTAACTTGCCCTGAACACTTAATTATGGACTTTGATCTTCTTCCTGAACTTGCTAAGCCCCAGGAGCACCCGGGCCCCGGAAGCTGGGCAAAACAGGCCCCTAGTCCAGCCCACAGGGTGTCAGTCACCCGGTGACCACCTCCTGGAGAAGGTGTCAGACCCTCAGTGGGGTGAGAGACCCCAGAGACTTCTCTGCGGCCGATGCGCACACAGGCACGCCCACACAGGCACACCGCACACACTCCGCACACACTCCGCCTGTGAAGACCTTGCCCTGGACGGAGACTCAAAAGCTCATCTCCAGAAACCTTTCGATAAGGTCACACAGGTTTCTCAGCTGCCGGAATTGGAAGAGATGACAAAGGAGGGAGTAAAAGAGAGGAAGGAAGGAGGGAGGGAGGGATGGAGAAAGGAGGGAGGGAGGGAAAGAATGGAGGGAGAGAGGACAGCAGGAAGCTAGAGAGGGAGGGAGCCAAGCTCCCAGCAGTCTGGGCAGAGAGCTGAGGGAGGAGAGGGCAAGAGGGCAGGCAGGGGCGGGGGGCGGAGCAGGGGAAGGTTGCCCACAGTTGTCACAAAGCTTCAAGTCTTTCTTCCAGACAGCAGACTGACAGCTGGAGTGGGCAGGGGGAGGGCCGGCTCCGCCCCCTCCCCCCTCAACTCTTCGGGGACAGAGGATTGGGCGTGGGGACCTGAGAGAACTCGAGGTGGAAGGGGGCGGCCAGGGCTCTGCTTCCCTCCCGGAGGCCCTGCCTGCTCTGATTTTTCTCCTCTCCTTCCCTGGGCTTCTGTGTCTGTGCCTGTCTTTCTTCAAAGCATGGCTCTCAACCAAGGGGTCATTGATCTGCCTTTACAGCAGGTGGAGTCTGACCCCCCCCCCCCCAGCACCAGGCTGGGCACAGCCGGACACTTTGCATACATGTCCTCTCAGATGTCCCCATGTGACTGCACGTCTTCAAAGCTTCTCTTACTCTCCAAGTAGTGGGTTCTGGAAGAGTCCCAGGTGGCCCCTGGCTGGGGAGAGGTCCTGGGTCCTGGGAAGGCAGGAGTGCAGGAGAGACCGCATTTCAGCTGGTGACTTCCTCCGGCATCCATCCTCCTCAACAACAACTGTGCCCCAGGCCTTGAGCAAGGGGCCAGGTGTGCGACAGGAAAAAGGTGGATGTGACCCCTGCATGTGTCCCACAAGTGTGAGTCTGCGGCCCACAGTCATGCAACAGCTGGTTGTGGGGACACGGGTCCCGTAGATGACAGTGACCTGGGGCGCAGCAGCCCTGGTGAGGGCAGGAAGGTTGAGGGCACGGAGCCCTGCCTGAACGGTGGGGCGGGAGGCCCTCGAACAAAGTGACTGCCCTTCTTGCGTCCCCGGTGGGCTCAGAACAGGGGCAGTCGGTCATCTGCGACCAGGGACAAGCAGCCTGCCCGGGAAGCAGGGTGTCTGCCTGCCCGGGATCCCTGCCCACGGCACCCCTGTCCCAGGAGCTGCCGGCCCAGCCCTGGGCCCCACTGCCTCCCTGCCCCCCCCGGGCCCCAGGACCCAGGCTGTGTCTGTGGCCAGGAGCCCCCCTCCCGTGCAGGGGCCCTGTGGGCCTCGCCCCACACCATCCTGTCCTCCTCGCCACCCCAGGCACCCATCCGTGGGACCCCCTGTTAGGCCGCCTCTCTTTCGGGAGACTGGGTGCCTACAGGACAGGCTGGGCTTTGAATCCAGGGCCCCAAATCTCCATCTCACCCTGTCCATCCTGCCTGTTTCCCGACCAGTCCTGAGCAAAGCTGCAGGAGGCTCGTGTGGTGGGGAGATTTTTAAAAAGGTGGGGAGAGAGGGGAGAGAAAAAGGCTCTGGCCCCAGTCTTTACGGAGCCTGCCTTCCAGGGCCTGTGAACAGCCCAGCAGCCACTGGGGCTGCAGAGCTAATGAGTGGGGAAGGGGTGTGCAGGGCGGGGGCGGGGTGTCGTTTTTATTTTTATTTATTTCTTAAAATCTTTATTTTTTTATTTTTTAAGTTTTATTTATTTTTGAGAGAGAGAGACAGCATGAGCAGGGGAGGGGCAGAGAGAGTGAGACACGGAATCCAAAGACAGGCTCCAGGCTCTGAGCAGTCAGCACAGAGCCTGATGCGGGGCTTGAACCCATGAACCGTGAGATCATGACCTGAGCCGAAATCGGCCGCTTAACCGACTGAGCCACCCAGGCGCCCCCGGGGAGTGGTTTTTAGAGGGGCTGCAGGTCAGAGTCTGGTCGTGCATGTGCCCGAGTGGGGCCAACCCAGTGCCCCCGGCCCTCGTTCTGGGGAGTCCCGGGGAGCAGGAAGCTGGCGGGGACAGAGCAGACCATCTCTGGAAGGGGGGGACTCCCCCCCCGGCTTTGGGGGCTGTGCGGTGCAGGGAGAAGAGGGTGCCTGGGAAGGACAGTTTCCCGCCCCCTTTCCCACCCCAGCTCTGCTACCTGCCCAATAAAGCAGGGTGGGTGTTGCCGGGCCGAGACCCACGTGGAGGCCTGTGGAGAGGCCTTTGACTCCTGAAACAGAAGTGCCACACGGCCACTGCGCTTGCTTGTGGCTTTCTGGGCTCCAGCCCTGCCTTCCGTCCCGAGACCCAGAGCCTTCCTGCTGCAGAGGTGGCAGGTGACTGAAGGATGGAGGTCAGGCGAGGAGGGAGGGGCTGCCGCTCAGGGCACAGGAAGGAGGGGGACTTCGCAGGAGCACAGCCCTGGCATGCACACCTCCCAGACTTCCCTGAGCCGGACCGACGACACTGACCTCTTGGCCCCACGAGAGCACGGTCTTCCCACACCAGAGCGTCCCTTCCCCCACCCCATGCAGGGCCGAAGGGTCTTTGGGATGCGCAGTTCATTGTGATTTCATTCTTCCGCTCAGAAAGGGCCAGCGGCTCCCAGCTGCCCCAAGGTCCAAGCTCTGGAACGACGGTGGGCATCAGGGTCTCCCCACCCCGTTTGCTCTAGGGCTGTCTGCACCCCATTTGCTCGTTCCCCAGCCTCTGGGACTCCTGGCTCCTTCACCTCATCCAGGCACTGCCCTGTCTTTGCTGCATCCTTCCACATACATGTCTTCCAGAAAGCCCTTCCCGATCGACCCACTTGGCTTGGTAACGGACTGGATAAGGGATGGGGCCAGATTATAGACTGTGTTGTCCACTAGGCACATGTGCGGCTACTTAAGTTTATTGAAATCAAACATTTGGTCCCGGGCTGCACCGGCCACATTCCAAGCGCTCAGCAGCAGGGGTGGGGAGTGGGGGGGCAGGAGCTAGCCTACTGACCCGCTGCAGATACAGGTTTCCACCTCCTGGGACGCAATGTTGGACAGCACGGGTCTAGGAAGGACTCCCAGGTTAAAAGTTCGGGCACCTCTAACTCACATGGGGAGAGAGGGATGAATGGAGGGGGAGGGAATGTCCAGCTTGGGACTTTCAGGGGTCGGTAGGACCTCCAAGCAGAGATGCCCAGTAGGAAGCTAGGAGTTCCTACCCTCCACCACCTCCCCAAACTCCCCTGAACAGGGTTTGACATCCAACTGGAGACCCTCTCCTTGGAAATTCCAAGGGCCTCACTAAAACCTATTTCTAAACACCCCACAGAAACCTCTAGAAGGCAGCTGTGTGGCGGTGGGACCCATTGTAGACACTGTGTGAGGGGTCTGGCTTGGGTTGACTTGAAAAGCGAGCAGGTGCTAGGGGCACCATTGGCCAGAGCGGGCCCGAACCCGTGTCCTCCATTATCTCCTGGAGGAAGGGAGCAGACCAAGCAGGGGTCCGAGACTCTCAGCCTGGACCCCGGGACCATCAGGTTGGGGAGATGAGCCCCCGGCTGGTCCTGACCGCATGTCCACAGAACCCTGGCCGCCACAGGACAGCAGGGGCAAAGGCGGCCCTTACCCGTTCTCACCCCTTTCTTCAACGTCAGGAGAGCCCAGGCACTGCTGGCCCCTGTTTTCAGGGATTGATCTGAGCTCACCTGCCTTTGAACAGGTAGCCGCACCCCACTTCTCTGGCTCATGCAGAATCCTAGCGTGAGAGCCAGACACAGACCTCAGTGCACAAGGAAGGCAAACAGCATAGAGCCCTCTCCCCTTCCCCCTCCCTGTTCTGGCATGTTCTGGGAAAGAGAACTCCCAGGGGGTATGACTACAAGTCTTGCCTAAGGCTCAGCCTCAGGAAGAACAGGAGACTGGACCGGGCAGCTGAGCGGGGCGCAGGAAGACAAGCAGTGGGCTGAGGGATGCCCCCCGCCGTCCTCAGGAGTCCCCCCTCCACCTAGCCCCGAAGAGCCCGCTCTCTCTCCCTCACCACCCCAGGGGGCAGCCATCCTGTGGTGCTAAGGAGAGGGCACAGGGAGAAATGAGACGCCCCCTGGTGGTTGTTCTCAGCCCTGGCTGCCCTCCAGCGTAACCCAGGAGATTCCTGTTTAACAGGCCAAGGGTAGGGCCAGTGTTTAAACAGCCCTTTCACCCCCCACGCACCTCACCCAGGAGGTTCTAATGAGTAGGCTTGATTTATAGCTACTGTTCCGGGGCGCATCACAGCTCTGTGCTGTTCCCAGGGCTCTCCATGGCAAGCATCTGGGGCCCAGGAGGTGGGTGCCACGGCCCAGAGACACCACACTGCCAGCCTGTATGTGGGTTGGAGGTCTCTTCTGCTCTGCCTCTCGCCCGACGCTGACAGGAGGCTGCTGACTGGTGGCCCTGCAAGAGCACCCACAGAGGTGAGCCTGCCCAGGGCCCGGGGTTGGGGCAGAAGACGCCTTTTCTCTGACAATTCCAAAAAGGCCGTAAAAGCGGAGGGGCTGATTCAGCAGTGCCGAGAGGTGGAGAGGAGTGGGGTGGGACTTTAGGGGACCCATTCTTCCCCACTCAACTCCTCGGGGGGGTCGGTCATTCCCGGCAGAGCTAGAGAGAAAGCAGAGGCTGTGCCCATCAACACAAGGCTAGTGTGAGCCTGCAGGGCGGGCCAGGCCAGCACACGGGCAGCCCGGGTGTGGTCACTGGGGACAGCTGTCAGCTGTCTGAGCCGCTGTGGCTGGGAGGGAAGTCCCGCCACCACCCTCACCACCTCCTCCAATTCCACACGTCCGGGTCCGGACCCTGCCTCCTCCCACTGGGCCGACTTACACACACACACCACATCCCATACTCACCCTACTGGCCCCATGGGTCAGCCCCTCTCTGAAGGGGACACTCAGATCCACAGCTTTATTGAGATGAGGGTTTGAATCCTGGCCATGTAACTAGACAGGGGGAAGGCGGGGCAGAGGAGGCGGGGACCCACTGAGGATCACTGACATGCTGCTGGGGCGGAGACCACTTGGGAGACCCAGGTGCCAGAACCAGAGCCACCAGGAAGGTGTGGTCTATGCGGCTACAGGGGCTTTAAAGGGTAGGTGGAAATTTCCTCCCATGTTGTAGCTACAGCCCCTTTCAAAAAGCACGTGCCTGGCTGTCCTGTCTGGCTGGAGATAGGGGCCACGCACACAGATTCTAGCCAGGAGGGAGCACGTCCCTCTTCTCTGTGTGTCCCTTCGCTGTCAGAGAGGGTTCCCGGGATGCAGGGGCCCCGAGAGCACAGGGGCAAGGGGCGCAAGGTGGCAGGAGTCTGGGGAAGGAAGAAGGAATTCACTCCAGGGGCTTGAGTCCAGATTCCGGAGGAGGAAGAAGAGGCCACCCCCCTCCCCCCCCCAGCTGCAACCTCAGTGCACTCCCTTTCCCTCCAGGGGGACACCAGCCTCCTCCTGTGTCCTCTCAAGGCCCCAGCGGCAGGTGGCAAGGACAGAGAAGGGGCTGTGCCAAAAGGCCAGCATCAGGTCCGCCAAGCCCTCTTCCTCATGGGTGAGGAGGCCCCAGGGTGCCTACATTCCTGCGTGGGCTCCAGGCTCAGCAGCACCCAGAACAGTCCGTGGCAGCTCCTTGCCCTCCAGGAAGGCAGCAATGTTCTGGTTTTGGTTCCGGAGGGCCAGCTGCAGGGGTGTGCAGCCCACCCCGTCCCGGACGTCCAGCTGGGCCCCGGCTTTGACCAGCACTTTGAGAATGGCCGTGTTGCCCTTGAGGGCGGCCAGGTGGGCGGGGGTCCAGCCCACCTTGTTGCAGGCATGGACATCGGCCTGGTGCTCCAGGAGGTGGATGACGCTCAGGAAGGCGCTGCGCTGCACAGCCAGGTGCAGGGGCGTCCAGCCCGACTGCTCGGCTGTGTTGGGGTCGGCCCCACACCGCAGCAGGGCTAACACCACCGCCTCCTCCGCATGGCGGGTGGCCAGGTGCAGGGGCGTCCACTCCATGCCCCCAGGAGCCCCCAGGTCTGCGTGGCTCTCCGCCAGCAGGTGGATGACCTCCAAGTGGCCCTTGTAGGCTGCGAGATGGAGGGGTGTCCAGCCCTGCCGGGTGGGCAGCTGGAGGCTGGCCCCGTACCGGAGCAGCATCTTGCAGATAAGATACTTCCCCCTGGTGGCCGCCAGGTGCAGGGGGCTGTAGCCGCTCCGGTCAAGGGCGTCAGGGGCTGCCCCGCTCTTCAGCAGGTGCTGGATGGCCCTCACTTTGCCTCGCTCCACGGCCAGGTGCAGCGGGGTCCTCAGGTTCCTCTGCCGTGCGTCCAGCTCGGCCCCTTGGCCCGTCAGCAGCTTGACCAGGCCGACGTGGCCGAAGTAGGCGGCCACGTGGAGCGCGGTCTTGCCCTCGGCCTCGCGCAGGTTGGGGTCAGCCTGGCGGGACACCAGGAGCCGCGCCACGTTCTCGAAGTTGTTCTGTGCGGCCAGGTGCAGCGGGGTCCAGCCCTCCTGCTCCTGGGCGTCCACGCGGGCCCCGTGCTCCAGGAGCAGGCGGGCCGTTCGGTCGTCCCCATTCTGGGCCGCAAAGTGCAGCGGGGCCCAGCCGTCCTCGTCAGCCAGGTTGGCGTCGGCCCCGTGCTCCAGGAGCAGCGCGCAGAGCTCTGGCTGCCGGTCCTGCGTGGCGATGAGGAGCGGCGTGTAGCCGCAGGCCGTCTGGCAGTCCACGTCGACCTCGTGGGCCAGCAGCAGCCTAACCCGCTCCACGCTGCCCTGCACCACCAGGAAGTGGAGGGGAGAGACCTTGTTCTCGGACGTGCACAGCTCCTCGCTGCCGGGGACAGGGTGCCCGCCGCCCGAGAGCTGCAGGACGTGCTCCAGGTCGTCTCTCGAGTCTGCTGGGAGAAAGATGGGGCTGCCAAAACGGACCTCTGAGCTTGCAGGGCACAGAGACTGGGGGAGGGAGGGAGGGTGTCGTTCCTGCGGTCACAGATCCCAAAATGGCCTCTCGGTCCTAGAGAATGACTCTGGCAAGCCTTCCTGGGAGGACGGGGTGCAGACCCTGGGTCCACCCCTAGCACCGCCTCACTTTCACCAACTCCCTGCCGCCTTGGGCCTCCAGATCCCGACCCCTCAAGGGGACACAAACTACCATTGTGGGGACAGTGCGGGGGTGGGCATGAACTTCCAGAGGAGGGCTGGGCACAAAGCAAGTCAATGCAGGTTGAAAACAGGCTATACGGTCTGAACTCCTCCTGAAGCCGCTACGGCTTCCTCCTGCTCCACCCAGAGCAGATTAAGATCAAAAGCAACAATTTCGGGGGCACCCGGGTGGCTCAGTCGTTTAAGCATCTGACTCTTGATTTCAGCTCAGGTCATGATCTTGCAGTTCAGGGGATCAAGCCCCACTGTGCTGACAGTGCAGAGCCTGCTTGGGATTCTCTCTCCCTACATCTCCCCTGCTTTCTCTCCCTCTCTCTCTCTCTATCCCTCTCCTGCTTACTCTCCCTCTCCCTTCCCCTATTACTCTCTCTCAAATAAATAAACTTTGAGCAATAATTTTCAAGACAAGCACACAATGATAACAGTAAACAAGAATCCCTTTCCACCGCCCCCACCCCCAAGGTTCTGATTTAATCTGTCTAGATAGCCCAGGCATCAGGATTTCATTCCCCGGTGAATTCTAACACACAGCCGGGTTGAAAGCCAGTGTTCTGCATCCCAAGCCAGGACAGGAGGCGTCCGGCCGTGTAAGCACACAGACCTGAAGGGCAGCACAGCCTGACCCCTGGGGACAGGTCCCAGGAAAGGCACAGAAACTCCTGATTTGTGACAATCGAGGTGGAGGGTCGGGGGCAGGGGAGATGGGGGGAGGGGGTGAATCTCGGGGTCCAGCTGTGGCTCTCTGGACTCACCGCTGTTTCTTAGGTCCTGGCTGACCTCTTCACTGACCTGGAGGGAGGGAATCAGAAGACAGGGGGGCAGATGAGACCAGTGGGCTGGTGCTGATCTGTGCCCTCCTCCCCTCTCTCCGACCTCTCCAGAACCCGTGTGGACTCATGTCCTAGGAAGCCCCCTAGGCCCTTCCTATCCAACTGTGTCTGGAGGAGTGTCCTGGGCAGAGGAGACCCTGCCAGGAGGAAGTGGTCCAGGGCCTTGACTTCCTCTTGGGCCACCTGCAGTGCAGGCTGGCTGGCCCTGTGGCTTGGCCAGGAGCCTCCTTCTGGCCCCCGGCTGGCCCCCACGGCAGGGAAGGGGCAGCAGAACGCAGGGAGGACACTGAGGCCCGAGACAGAGCAGCCTGTGGGCAGAGCTCTGATCATCCCCCGCATGTGAGAGATGGAGCATCCTCCCCAGGGTTACAGTCACACTGTGCGCATTGGGAAAAGGTGTCCCCAGAGGGCTGGTGGGCGTGGCCAGCAGCGTGGGCTGGGGTTCGGTCCCACATGCTCCGGTGCAGGCACCCTGGGACCCAGCCCGCATTGCTCACCTGCCTGGGCCTCTGCAGGGACGGCCTGCAGGCCACCTTCCTGGCCAGGGCCTCGCTCTCCGGGTCCACCACGGGGCTCTGCAGCAGGAGCAGCAGCACATCGGTCTCCACTGTGATGTCTGCTCCACAGGGAGAGAGGCAGGAAGACAAGCAACAGGCTGGCCGCTGGCCCCCTCCCCAGTTCAGACACCCTAACGTGCCTGGTGTCCCCCTCCGCACATCATTCCTGGACTCTGCACATTCACACGTGCCACCAGGAGGCGGGAAAGCTGGGCCCTTAGCACGTCACTGGCCCTCTGAGGGTCGGTCCTTTTCTATAGAACGAGGGGCAGGACCCAGTGGTGTCTAAGGTGCTCACAGTTACACACGCATGGGTTTGCACAGCTGCTGAAGGGTGCGTATCCTCAAGGCCCATGCGGCCCGTGAGCTCATGGTCTGGAAGCACCAGCTCACCGGTGAACTCAGAAGCAGCACAGCAAGGCCCAGGGCCCTCGGCAAGGTTTTCTCCACCCTGCCTCCAGTGGGGACGCCATCCTCAGCTGCCCCCGCCCCCACCCTCCCCCCTCCCAGCTCTGGGATACAGACTGTGCCCTGGGGCCACGCAGCCCTCAGGAGTGGCCCAGGCCCCAGCCGTCTCCTCTCCTGCCCCCTCACACCTCGGCCCGGCCCCCTCACGCTCCAGCCCTGCCCTGAGTCCCGGTCCCTCGCGCGGGTCAGGCTGGACCAGAACCTGGAAAGCAGGGCCTCTTCTTGGGGTCCTGATCCCAGCAGCGCCGCATCAGGTTCACCATCTGCTGGGCCTCCCCGGGCCACGCATCGGAGACAGACCTCAGGGAGGGACGCATGCCGGCGGCCACTCGCACGACAATGGTCACCATGTGGAGGCCTGTGAGAGGAAGCGCAGGATGTGCGCAGGCTGGGAGGCGGGGCTGGGGTGGCCGTGCAGTGGTGCGGGGAGTACCAGGATCCCCACAGAGCAGGGCACACAGCAAGGGCTACATAAATGCACCGTGTGTCAAAAGCTAGGTTGCAGGCCGACTTGAGGTTCCAATTTGCGCTGCTGGGTCTCCAGTCGGGCCGCGGCCACCTCCCAGGCCGAGATGGGACAGGACCCCACACTGCAGGCCTCTGCTGCCTAGGGGCCTGGTTCCATGCTTTGACTTTTGACACTGTGAGCTCACCAGGGTTTTCTGACAGTCTATGTACCTGGCATTAGGTGTCAGGGGTTGGGAGCAGGAGAGACAGGAAAGAATACTTTGGCAGCAAAGAAATTAGAGCCAGAGGTGAGGTCTGGGCTGACGTGTGCCCTCCCTATACCGGGATGTGAGCTCTGGACGGCAGGGGAGGAAGGCAGGAGGGTAAGATGGGAATCTGGAAGCCCCAAGCTGCGGCCTGACCTTCCCTGTGAACCCTCGGGCCCCTCCCGGCCCCTCCCAGCGCCCCGCCCCCCCCAGGAAGCCAGCATCGCCTGCTACCTGGATAAGGCTTCTTCTGAGTGAGGACCTCCCAGATGACAATCCCGAAGCTGCAGACAGGGCACAGGGCTCCCTGAGTGACCTTCCCAGACGCCCGCCGTCACCCAGCGCGGCAGGCCCCGCCCACTCCCCCCGCAAGGCCGCTCCAGCCGTCCCCTTGCCTGGGGACTGGGGGGACATCAGGCAGCGGGGCGAGAAGCGGCTGCCCGCCCCCCAGCGTGAGCCCAGCCCCCTCTCACCTGTACACGTCGTACTTGGGCCCTGGGGCCTTGTTACATTCCAAGAACATCTCAGGGGGGATGTAGCTGAGGGTGCCCCGGAGAGCTGACCTCTCGATGTACTGCATCCGGGTCGACTGTTCCATCCACTTGGATAAGCCGAAGTCGGAGATCTGGGGGAAGCCGCAGGCAGGGAGGGGTCAGGAGCCACAGTCTTTCCTCTGGGAAACTGCCTTGATCTCTCCCATCCTGCAGCCCACACTTTCGGGACAGGGAAAGTGGTTAAGGGCCTGGGCACCTCTCCCATGTATGACCTGGATGACCTCAGACAAGTTACTTACCTCCTCAGAGCCTCAGTTTCCTCATCTGTGAACTGGGAATAGCACGGACACTTAACGGACAGTGCTCTGACGGGCGTTACATGGGGACATTCAACCACCTGAGGACCAGGCAGCAGATAAGGGGGCTGAGACTCCCATGCCTATTACTCCTCTAAGTGCTCACTCAAATAGGGAGGGACAGTCACTAATGAAATAGTTTCACAAAGGACTATATTCTTACCATGGGGTTGGCACTAAGAAGACACAGAGGTACCATGTTGGGGTGCATCAGGGAAAACTCCCTGAAGAGGGTTTAAGCAGAAATTTGAAAGATGAGCACGGGTTGCTGAATAAAGAAGGGAGGAGGGGAAACACTGGTCCTGGCACTAGGGACAGAATGTGCAAAGGTCCTGGGGCAGAAGAGAGCGGCACGTTTTAGGAACTGAAGGCCATCATAACCTTTCTTAGGACTCATTCCCACACATCCCCACCCAGAGCAAAGAATGGGAGGGCTAGGGAATATTCTACCCCCAGTAGAAACAGAAGACAGAGGTCCACAGAGGGTCACTGCAGGCATTCCGATGCCCGGAGCCATGCACCAAACTCCGCTGCTCATCCAGCTTTGTTTTAGGTGTGATTCCTGCCTTCGGGATCTGTCCCTGAGGGAGCCACTTAAGACTCTCAGCAGACGACGCAAACAGGAGTGCGGGAGACTCTGGCGTGGAAGGGGGGTGGAGAGGTTGACTGGGACCTTTACCTTGACGTGCATGTTGCCGTCCAGGAGGATGTTGCCTGGTTTGAGGTCCAGGTGGAGCAGAGGTGGCTTAATGCTGTGGAGAAAGTTCATGGCCAGGCTGGTCTCGTGGATGATGCGGAACTTGAGCTGCCAGGGGAGGCTGTGCACGGGCAGCATCTTCTCCAGGGAGCCGTTGGCCATGAACTCCATCACAATGCCCAGCGGCTGCCTGCACACCCCATAGATGGACACGATGTGCTGAAACTTGATCTTCTCCATTTTGGCTGCTTCTTCAATGAGGCAGTCCACGTCATAGCTGTGGGCACGTGGGGCGTGAGGGACAGAAGGGGATGGCCCGTTAATTCCAAGAGCAACAAGCAGAGCAACAAACCAGGCTTAGTGCCAGGCTCTGGAGACCCAGAGAAGCCTCAGGAGCTTGCAAGGTCGTGCAGGAGGAGGGGGCGTTCTAGAAGGATGCCTACCAGGATGCACAGAGTAGGGTCCCGATGGCCAGCGGCCACTGGACAGGACGCGAAGGAGTCTGCAAGCTCGGAGCAAACCCATTCTACAGAGGCGGCCTCGAAGAGCCGGCCCGTTACTCTGCCTCTTGTCCCCCCCTGCAGATCACCAACTCGCAGAAGACCAACATCATGCCTCACGCTTCTGTTTCAAAATATCATTTATTGCCTCTTTGATTACGAAAGTAATATATACCCTTGCAGGAAATCAAGGGACTATAGAGAAGAAAATTAAATCATCAGTAATCCAACCTTGCAGAGCTGGTTTCTGTTAATATTTTAACGTATACATGGTCGAGGTATCTTTCTCCTTTTCCCCCTCCTTTTTCCTTCTCCCCTCTCCCTCTTCGCCCCCTCCCCACCCCACTCTGCCTCTCCATCACACCAAGTGGGCTGCTTTGTGATCTTTCCCAGTTTGCGGAGCACAGTGCCTTGTCACAGTGCAGGGTCTGCACCGGCTGCACTGAACTCTGTTTAATGGATGAGCTCCCCCCCACCCCCGCCCAGCACACTGTCGCACGTAGCACAATACGTCTCTGTCGGGCTGGAGTCCAGACTTTAGGGAAGGTTTTGCAAAATGAGCATCGGCCCGACCTTCTCGCTCCGGTCGCCCACAGAACGGTAACGATGCAAATTGCTGGGGATTGTTTGGGGATTGCAGGGTGAGGATTAGGGAGAAATGACGGTTTTAAAAGCCCAGTATTTGCAAAGCCGCGTGGGCACTGCAGGCGGAGGCTGCTGGGAATGTGCGTGCAGGGCGGCCCTGGGAAGCCAGCCAGAGACACGGCCGCCCTCCAGGAACACCACCTGCTCTGCCTCGCATCTGGACGGGGCGGCTGGCCCAGGGGCCCCCGTCTCGCCTCCACCTCTGCTCTGTTCCAGAGACTCCCTGCCACCCCTGCCGTACTTATGTCGCCTCTTGTCTCTTTGGGCTCCCAGGAACTGAGCTACTGGCCGTGGGATCTGCAAGGGATCTGGGGTCTCAATGCACTGATTTCAAATCCCAGCTTCAGTGCCTATGCTCTGCGTGGCCCTGAGCAAGTCAACTCTCTGGGCCTCAGTTGCTTAACTATGAAATGGGACAGCAGCTTGCACAATTGCCCCGACCGCGTGGACGCTGGGCGTCTGGTCTCCATACTTCCTCCTTTTTGAAGCGCGGTTTGACCTCACGACCCTGAGATCATGACCTGAGCTGTGATCAAGAGTCCGACGCTTAACCAGCTGAGCCCCCCAGGCGCCCCTAGTCTTGGTAAGTCTCCGAGCGGCTGTTGACAAGGTGTCCAAGGCCCCCAGGGTGCCACCCCCTCACAGAGTGTTCGGGTGTCGGTTTACCAGCCAGGCCTCTCCCTCTTTTCTTTTCGAAGTAGTCCCGTCCCTCGGCCACGTGCCAGCATTCCCCAAGGCCCCTTCCCCTCCTCCTGCCCAGTCCTGACCCCTTCCCCCCTCCCTCTGCACTGCCCCTCCCAACCTCTGTGGCTCGCGTGGTACAGGACACGGCATGTCTGAAGCAGAAGCCGGTTCTCCCCTGCACCCACCCCTCCCTCC
>NC_043710.1:104142447-104147407 GCF_006229205.1 Suricata suricatta | reverse complement strand
CTATAGATAAAAATTATTTGTGTATCTATTATTTACTTACTCAGTTTCTGTCTTGCCCTAGTTTCTTTGCTTCCTTAGCTGATAAACTCCATGAGGGCAGAGACTTTGTTTTGCTGACTTAGGGCTCAGAGCGAATGAAGGTCATCCATGCTCTAGCTCCAGCGACGACCTACCGTAATCAGTGACTCACACATTTTCATATTGTTAGCTTAGCCCTTCACTCTGACGTCTAATTGACAATTCTTTTTGGCACCTTAAACTCCACCTGTACAAAACTGAACTCATGAATTTCTTATCCAAACCTGGGCCTCTTTTCATGTTCCCTTCATTAATTGTCAACAACATCATTTGACAGACACCAAGTAGGTACCAGGCTCTGGGGATAGAGCAGTGAGCAGACACAGACTCAGCTCTAGGGGACCAGGCATTCTAGCGGACCCTTTGCTCCTCTGGGCAAACCAGACATCAAATTACCCTTGACATTCCTCTTCCCCACCCTGCTCCCCATACACAGCCCAGCACCAAGTCAAGTGGATGGCTACCTCCCAAATACTGCGTAATCCATGCCTGTCTTTCCCTCTGCCACCACGCCCCAGGCTGGACCCCAGTCATCTCTTGCCTGAATGGTGACAACTCCTCACTGGACCATCCAATCCATGCCACCCTTGCAATCCATTGTGTGTCCTGCAAATTCGATCCGCTCCTTTCTGTCACACACCCCCAACCTGGCTGCAAACCCCTCAGTGGCTTTCCTCTGCCCCCACCCCACCCTCAACTCCAGCCACAACAGCCTTTCCTCACCCCTTCCCTACTATGCCCCCCGCCCCCGCCACAGGCCCTTTGCACATTCTGCTGCCTCTTCCTGGAAAGTTTTTTCCTCTTCAACTACTTAACTCACACCCATCCTTCATTCTTTGGTTCAACTGTTATTTCCTCAAGGAAGCCTTTTCTGAACCCAGTCAAACTCTATTAATAAGCCTTCACAGAACGATAAATCTTTATTGCTTTTCTCGCAAAGGCACATTTACATCTACCTGTGGAGTTATCTGATTCATATCTCTGTCCTCCGCAGGCTGTAAGCTCCAGGAGAACAGGCCCTGTCTGTTCCACTTATCACTGCACCTCAGGGCCTAGCACAGTGCCTGACACGCAGGAGGCGAGCAAGAAGCACTTGTCAAGGGAAGGAAGG
This sequence comes from Suricata suricatta, assembly GCF_006229205.1. Classification (NCBI taxonomy): domain Eukaryota; kingdom Metazoa; phylum Chordata; class Mammalia; order Carnivora; family Herpestidae; genus Suricata; species Suricata suricatta. Next base: position 104,146,218 of record NC_043710.1, on the reverse strand, counting down.
GATGAAGAGGTGTAAAGCGTACCCAACGACTCACATAGTCTCCTAGGAAAGGACTCCACACTCGGCAGGCAGGAATCCTCATTAAATCCCTTAGCCTTTCCCCACCCCCCAGAGAGTTCCCAGAACCAGGAAAGTCATTGTCAATGCCTAGCCATGCAGTGTTGAGGATGCCATCTCCTTCCTTTCGTCCTTCACCTCAGAGCCCATAAACGATGTGGACACACCCTAGAGAAATCGGACTGTACTCCAAAGCCAGCAGGAGGTGTTGAAGGAGGAAGAGGTCCAGCTGTGGGCTGTCTCGTTTTGCCGGCCTTCGTGAAGCAGGCGGAAGGCCCGGGAATCGGAGACGGGGCTGGCTTGAGTGTGCGCGGCCAGAGGCTGGGTCCCCACGCTTACACGGTGACCACAGAGAACATGACATCCAAATACGATGCCCCTCGGAGATCCCCACCCCCAGAAAGCCAACAGCCCAGGAGCCTTGGGAGGATGGCAGGCGGGCCTCTCATACTCAGACTTCACATGCTAAGTGTCCCCTTCATGGCTGCCCAGGCGGCCAGCACACCCCCGGTCTGAGCAAACGCGGTGGGCAGGAGACTGCAATGGGTAGAGGCAGCGCGAAAGGTGGGAAGGAGAGAAGGAGGCATGCCCAGGCGCGCCCACAGTGCACACCAGGAGCTGGGGAGGAGCCAGAAACAAAAGCAAGGTCGGAGACTGCTGCATTCCCGGCCTGACTTGCCCACAAGGGGCCTGGACAGGCTCTCGGGCCAGGAGGCTGGGGCAGCCCCACCTGCGCCGGCTGGGCGGAGGCCACGCTGCAGGCAGGGAGAGGCGCATCTCCATCGGTCACGGAGCATCGACCCTGGGTCAAGTGCCACAGACGGACTGGCAGCAGGCCCCGCCCTGCCTGCCGGAGAGTCCGGGGGTGGACCCGAGCCTGGCGAGGGCATCGGAGCCATCACCACCACCCTGACTCCCAGGGGGAAGGAGGCCGACCAGTCTGGGAGGTCAGCTGGCACAGAGGTGTCCTCAGAGGGTAGTGGCGCTCACCTTGGACCTCTGTGGATTCCACAGTTGGGTTTGGCGGTGCAGGCGCGGTTCAGATACGGAAACAAAGTGGCCGGGCCTGAACGGCTCAGGCCGCGGGGCACAGTTCAGACAGCTGTGGGCACGAGTCTCAGCCCTGAGCCCTGCCACCCCTGCCTGGGGAGCCCCCTGGGACTCAACTGTACCCCCCTTACAGGAGAGGGGCGGGGCCGGCAGGTACCTGGAGGCCTCCGGCTGGGGGCCCGGAGTACACTTGACCGCGAACTCCGTCCTCCAGCGCCGGTGCCGCACCCGGAACACCTGGCCGAAGCCGCCGCTGGCCACCCGGCTCCAGTGGCTCTCGAAGTCATCCTGGGTGAAGACGGCGAGGCTGCCCAGCCGCTGCTCCACTCCTGCGGCCATGGGGTCTGCGGCCTCCGGGGCCCCCAGGCCGGGTGCTCTCGGCTCCGGGGAGGCTCAGCGCCCGGCTTCCCGCCGCTCCGCCCGGGGGTGGGGACAGACGCCAGGTGGGGAGGCGCCAGGGCTGCCACCTCTGTGCCAGGAGGGGCCGGTCCTACCCTGCAAGGGCGGGGACACCCAAACCGGAGCCCTGAGGCCCCAGGCGGTGAGGGGACCTGGTCTGGGAAGAGGGTAACCCCCCCCACCTGCCCCGGGCATCCCCCGGGGCCCCTCCCACCCCAGCCCTCTTCCTCCTCAGTCTCAGCCTTGTGTTTGGACCCCAGCTCCCCCTTGGGGCTGAGGAGGTTCCGGGAGAGGAAGGTGCCCAGGAAGCCAGCCAGAGAGGTGGGCACCTCCTGATTTCTACCCAGCCCTGAGCAGAAGGTGATTTATTTACTCCTGCTCACACGTGCCAAGGATGTAGGAAGGGCTGAAGACAGGCCAGGCATCCCTGCTGATGGGTGTGGAGGCCCTGAACCCACCCCTCACATCAAGAATGGAAGAAAAAAGTTGTAGTGGGGGTTTTCTGGTCTGAATCTTTTGGCTTGACTGGCTTCATGCTGCCTTTAATGTTGGGGTTTTCGCCTTGTCTGTTTGTCACCCAGTCACGGTGTGCTAAACCCCCACCAAAGAGGGGTCGGCAGAACAGTGGGGTGCGGGGGTGGGTGTCTGTCTGCAGGGGGCTCCCCTTCCCGGCACTGTTCTCTGTGCCCCCCCTTCAGAGGCACTGGCACTTGATTTAGGGTTGGCCTTGGGGGAGGGGGACACGTTGGCAAAGCTGCTGGGGTGGCTTGTCGCCAGGGACCGAGGGTGAGGCTCAAGGAGTGTGACCCCGGCCCCATCCCAGAGGTGGAGCAGCTCAGAGCAGTGTCAAGGCTGTGGAGGAATCTGGCCCCTAGGGCTCAGTGCAGAGACTGGGGGGAGGGAGGGGAGAAAACCGCACCTGCAGGGGCACACCTGGCTGCTGACCCCTTTCCCCATAGGCAAGGTTACCTGCGTCTGTCCGTGTTTAGGGGATTCAAGTGAAGAGGCAAGACAGCTTCCCAGGACTGTGCCTGGCGGTTCCTCTGGGTCCCCTGTCCGTGGAGTTGTCCCCTCACTTGAGAGACCCACAGAGCAGGGAGCATTGAGAGTGCTTGAACCGGCGGGCAGGTGCTGCTGGGGGAGCAGTTGTGAGACAGGGTAGGTCACTTCCCTCCCGCAGCCGCGCCACAGGGAACCCCTGAGTGACCACCTGCCCCGGGGGAAATGCCTTACCTCTGGCCCACCCCTGTAGACTGTCTCACCCACGACCACTACGAGACCCTCAGGGAATAGCGGGGGCGTGATGGGTGAGTAGAGACCCCAGTAGAAGCTGAAGAACTCACTCTTTCCATAACAGTTTCTGTGCAAACCCCAGGCTGAGCTCTGGCAAGCAGGGTAAGGACAGAAGACAGGCCCAGGGACAGCTGTCAATGGGACCGATGAGAGTCACTATTGAGCATTAACTTTGTTCCAGGACCAGCATCAGTTTTGCCCACCGTCCATACTTCACAGCTGTGATCTTGTTCGACCCCACAATGTTCGGAGAGCATAGCCCCCATAACCCACAGGCTATGCCTTCCTGCTTACAGATGAAGAAGGCGCTAGTCAATGGCTATGTAGCGGCTGAGTGGCAGCGGAGATTCAGAGCCAGGTCTGTTGGGAAAAGCATTGGGCACGGGAGGAGTAGGGGGGAGCCTTTTAAGAATATAGGGGGACACGGGGAATAGAATTGTAGTCCGGAATCATGTTGGAACCTGCATCTGAAGTAGGACACGGATCCCAAAGTCATTCTCACAGGAAGGCTTGTGACTTGCTTAGGCTGGATGGCAGGGCACACCTGAACTTACTGCTTCTTGGGCAGCCCCCCTGCCCCTGACAAGACTCAGACCCTCCACAGGGAAGCTTGGGGGGTGATGGGGGCTCTGTGGTCGGGGAGGTCAGGAGATCCGCTGGGTGGGTGAGAATGGAGACTGGGAGGGGGAGCAGCCAGCCCGTTGGCCTTGAGAAAGATTGACTCGGCCCCACATTTCTGCCCTTCAACACCATCTACTGAGGCCACTGGAGGAAGTACCAGGGCCCGACGGCTTGATTCAGTTGAGGAAATTCCCCTTGGCCCAGGGAGAGCAAGAAACCAGAAGCTGCCAGCGGCCATCGGCAGAGAACACTGAAGAAACCCTTGTAGGAGGAGATGCCCAGGGCTCAAGGCAGACTGGCAGCAACCCAAGCACAGCTCCTCTGTGAGTTTCTTTCCAGGGGTGGGGGGGG
>NC_043710.1:104141329-104142347 GCF_006229205.1 Suricata suricatta | reverse complement strand
CTGGAGAATGCTGGCCGGAGCCCCGCTAGGAGGAGGGACGGAGGGAGGGAGGGGGCAGCGCTAGCCTGTGACCGCAGTGCTCCCGTGGTCCAGGCGAGGCAGCGCACCAGCTGAAGCAGACGCTCCGAAAGGGCCAGGCGACCACCTAGGCCGCCACCTGCGGCTCCCGCCCCTGCCCGTGTCGGTGCGAGGACCCACAGGTTCAGGAGAGTAAAGCCCCGGGCTGCGCAGGCCTGCACCGAGGGCTTGGACGGTGGGTCAGCGTCCACGCTGCCGTGTGGATAATGACCGCCACTCACCCCGCAAGCCGTGCACGCCCCCCGGAGCCTGCTGGTGGCGCACACACACATGTGCATTGCCCATGTATGTGTGCATGTGTGCTGCTTGAAGATCCCGCATTGAGTGATTTTGAGGGTTGTGGGTTGACAGTTGTCACCTCTTACAGTGATCTGGATTGTGATGTTCTCCAGGCAGGCCTGGGGGGTGATGCAGGGGTGGGGGGGGCTTCCTCGCTCTCTGGTCGACCTGCCGGTCAACCACGTCACGCCCTCCTCAGCTCCTCACGCAGGGCGCCTTCTCCAGGCAGTCCCCCGGCCACACATGACAGGCCCACAGGCTGGGGACAGAGTGACGCCAGCCTGGCAGGGACCCGGCCTGCTCTCCGGGAGGTGCCCACCATCCTCGGGGGCACCGTGTTTTACAAGTTTAGGAAGCCGCTAACACACAGTCAGGGGGGTGACTTTATTTTGCTCATTTCATTCTGAAACCCAGCGGGGAGGCCAGACCGCATCTCGATATGCCATCAAGACGCTAGCCGTCTGCACCAACAGCCATCACGAGGCGCGAGAGGAAGTGATAAGACTGGATCACAGTAAGTGACAGTTTCCCGAGGCAGGAGCCCGCGTCCCAGAGGCCAGTCCCGCCTCGCCCCTGCCCAGAGAGCAGGGCGAGGCGTGGGCAGAGCAGGGGCGAGGCGTGGGCAGAGCAGGGGCAGAGCCCTGTTAACCTCTCCCTGGAC
>NC_043710.1:104128449-104141229 GCF_006229205.1 Suricata suricatta | reverse complement strand
GTGTGATAAAGTTGTCTAGAACGAAGCGCACATACACTAGTGAGTGCCTGTAAAACCGGGGAAAGGAAAATAAAGTTCGCAGATGGTCCCACTGTCAAGTTCCCAGGCGTGACCGCACCCTGTGGTTACAGAAGATGTGACTACTGGGGGAACCTGGGAAAAAGGTACTGAAGTTACAGTCACATGGTACAATTGCATGCTTATCTGTAACTTTTTTCAAAATAAAAATTAAAAAAAATTTTTTAAGTTTATTTTGAGAGAGAGAGAAAGAGAGAGAGCAAGCAAGGTAGGGGTAGAGAGAGAAAATCCCAAGCAGGCTCTGCACTGCCAGCACAGAGCCCAATGTGGGGCTCAAACCCACCAACCGTGAGATCACGACTTGAGCCAAAGTCAAGAGCTGGACACTTAATCGACTGAGCCACCCAGGTGCCCCAAAATAAAAAGCTTTTAAAATGCATGTAAAGACCTCTTCCTTCCCTCCATCTTCTCTTCCTCCTCCTAATTCTCCTTCTCCTTTTTCTCCTTTTTTCCCCCCCCCCTTTCCCCTCCCCCCCCCTCCTTCCCCCTTCTTTCTTCTCCCCCCTCCCTCCCCCTCCTTCTCCTTCTTTATTTCCAGGCAATGTTATATTCTCAGAAGCAAAATCTTTCTGAAACAGGAGAAAGGGACTAACCCAATAGTTACCACCGAAAGTCTGGAGAATACCTGCTCCCCACCGACAAGTGGGCGTGTAGAAACCCTGAGGAGGGAGAGAAAAGGCCACCGTGCTTCCAGGTCTGTGGCAGGAGAGGATTGTGGGAGGAAGACTTGTGGATCAAGAGGAAGGGGCTATGAAGGGAGAGGGCAAGAACTCCCTTTGGTGGGGGCCCGAGAGGGGAAATACGCCCCCAGGCATCCAGCTTGGGAATGGTCAGTGCCCTGTTATCTGAGGACAGCCAGCCTCCTCCCTTGACTCCTGTCTGGCGGGGAGGGGGGGGCATGAGCAGAGGGCTGGGGGACGCACCCCGAAGCAGCTTTCTCAGTGCGCTCATGGGGGAACCCAGCACGCTCCCCAGCTGTGTAGGAAAAGGAAAAGCCAAAGACCAGATGGATTTCATGTTCCTTCTATTTTTGTTTGTTTCTTTTCTCTATTTTCCCTATTATTTAGTAAAGTGCTTCCTTTCTTTTTTTCTTTTTGTCTAGGGGTGGGGAGCTGTCACCCTACTTTGGACACACTGAAAGGAGCCAAGGAAAGAGTTTGTTTGTTCACCATCTGCTTTAGGTGGTTGTGAAGAACACAACTTTTAAAAGTTAAAAAAAAATTCCCAACTCAAATAGACTAGCAGAATGTGAGCTCGTGGACAGGAACTGTGGTCTGTCTTGTTACTGCTGTCTCCTCAGTGCTGGGTATGTAGTTGGGAGTTCATGAAACAGCTGAGGGATGGGTGGGTGGATGGATATATAGGTGGGTGGATGGGTGAATGGATGAGTGACGGATGGATGGATGGATGGGTGGGTGGATGGATTGATGGATGGGTGGACGGGTGGGTGGACGGGTGGACAGATGGGTGGACGGATGGATGGATGCATGGGTGAGTGGGTGGGTGGATGGATGGACGGGTGGATGGACGGGTGGATGGACGGGTGAATGGATGGGTGAATGAATGGGTGGGTGGGTGGACAAATCAAATGAATGAATGAATGAATGAATGAGTGAAGGTGAAACTCAGGCTGACTTTGGCGGCTCCTCCCACCTCCCTCCAGGGTCTTCTCTAGTCCCAGGGAGCCCCTCCACCCCTTACTTTCCACATCTTCCCACAGCCTGTGGCCAGACTGCTATGAACTATAGGCAGGAAAACTTCTGGAATGAAGTGTCTGTGACTGTCCATGGACTCCTTTTTCCTGGAGAAATCCCTCAGAGATCCCTAACCCCACTGCCCTCCTCCCATCAGATCATTTACTATGCTTTGCCCATGTTTTATAAACACAGTGTTTGTTTGCTTGTTCGTTTCTGACAAAAGGCTTTTCTGATGAATGAGAAATTGATGGTGAGGCTTTAGGGACTGAAATAATGATAAGACTTGTCATCTGCTGAGCCTTCTCTTGGGGCCCACTCATCCACAGAGTGATTAGCCTGGATTACCTCCTCTAATGGATCCCCTGAGGCGAGTGCTATTAGCATTCCCATTTTTACAGGTGTAGAGGAGTTAGGTAACTGGCCTAGGGTCCCGCAGTAGGTAATTAGATGCTCCAGGACTTGAATCTGGCTTGCCCCTTGTTAAGGAAATGCTCTTAACACTGTGACAGGGCCTGAAGAGCTTTGATAAAATGAAACATGGACCTCAGACTTAAGGCTCATCCAGGGGCAGTGGTGCAGTCATGGCCTTGAGGTCAGGTTTGAGCAACAGGGATCCCTGGAGATAAATCCAAAGTGGGTGTTCAGTGACATCCTCCTCCTCCATCCCCCCCTCAGGCAGGTGTGAGGGTGGGTAGGCTGGTTCTGAAGACAGAGCTTTGACTGATATCACACTGTCAGGACTTTGCCCGAGGCTAAAAGATATCTTTGGAAGCTATGCCTATGGAAAGGTCTGCATTAACGCAGTCAATTCTAGCGTCTGGAGAAACTTATGGATTATTTAGTCACAGTTGAAATGAATCTTTGTCTCTGCTTTTCTTCTTTTTCTTTTTTTTTTTTTTTTTGCTGGAGAGAAAACAAGGTGTCCCCATGCCGGTCAACAGACTTTTCCACCAGGAAGAAGGGACTATGCACTCTGCACCTGCTGGTAAATTTGCATTTGAATATGGAAACTCAGGGTGTCAAAGGCAGCCCAGCCTGGTAAAGGAGGGAATCAGCACCCATTTCCTCCCCCAGCCCTTGGTGTAGTCTGAGTTTCCTTCATTTCTTTACCATCTTCTCTCCCCCCTCAACTCATGCCCATCTCCTCCATGTCTCCCTTCCATCTTAGGAAGGGACAGCTCAGAAAGCACCCATTCCAGGGAGGAGCCTCTGAGCCCTGTGGCCTTTGCTAGGCTAAAGGCACTGATGTAGCAAAATTCTTGCACAGAGAGTCGTGACACGGAGGATTTCCTTTCCAGGAAGCAACTTTATTTCAGCCAGCATCGCTCAGTTGGGTTCGTACCCAAAGAATTGAGCCCCGAACACCACGTGGCATGGTTTTTAAATATATTTTTTACTTCTTTGTCTTCCATGTATGGTAACACACAAACATGTAGTCTGATTAAAGTGGTGTCATGTTCCAAGGTCGTGAGGGATGTTGTCACCTACAGGAACAGCAGGGTTGCCTTGAGTTGTTCTTTTTTTTCCTTTTCTTTCCTTAGGGAGGGGACTTGAGAGAAGATACTGTGTCTGTCTTCTGTGTGTGCCCAGCACTAACCCCAGTGCCCGACACAGAGTGGGCACTTAACAGATGGAAGCTGGTGTTCACTGTAGTATTTTAGCCCAAACCATTACCAGAGGCGGGAGGTGGAGGCAAGCATGGAGTTTAAAATGGGAGTGGGTGAGCAAAACCAGACTTCACTGCAAACTGTCCCTGCTGCGAGTCTCCTAATGCCTTCCCCTGCTAAATTTTATCATTCAAACAAGTGTTTATTGAGCACCGATTACGTGTTGTCACTTTTCTAGGTACTTGGTCACGTTAGTGATCAGAACTAACAGAAACCATGGAGTTCACATTTTGGCAGGCAGAGAAGAAGTGTGCAAGCAGTAAATAGTACATCCTGATAAATAAATGACATAGGACGTTGGACAGGTATGTGTCTATTAAGATCTTAAATGGTGGAAAGGAGCTGGAACATAGGTCAGGACCACTCAACATTTAAACAGGTACTTTCTGGGTAAGTAAAACTTAGGCAGGATAAAAGGAAAAAGGGGACACTTAAGGGCTCCTTTGGTAATAGCGACAACTCAAACTGGCTGAAGCCAAGGAGGGTTGGTTACTTGGCGTCACTGGGAAGCCATGATAGCCTTGGGCACACAGGATCTAGGGGCTCAAACAATGATGTCAGGGCTCTCCACGCTTGGTTCTGCTTTCCTCTGTTGACTCCATTCTCTGAGAGGCGCAGCTCAAGGACAATAAAACCACACGCACACCCCCAAACTCATCTACTACCCGAGCCACATCCCTGAAAAAAAGGGGCTTCTCCCTTTCTTTTGCTCGGCACAAGACCGAGCTGAGCTCTGATTGGCACTCCTCAGGTCACATGACCATCTCTGAACCAATGGCGATGATGAGAGGGAGGTACTATGCTGTGATTGGCAGCTCCTGGATTCTGTGTTCATCCTGGAACTGGGGTTCGGCTCAGCTCCACCTGAGAGTGGCGGAGGAGAAATCGAGGAGTCTTACCAGAACAGGGGGGATGGGTGCAAGGCAAGCAAATACCAACCGTCCAGTCCCCAGAGAGATGGCACGTCAGGGGCTGGGACCCGGAGAGGTCAGCTGATCAGTCCAGGGCCATTAACCCGGAAAGCTGGGTTCCGAGTGCCTTCAGAAGGAAGCCGGTGGGCCCATCTTTCTAGCCTCCTGCGGCCAACACATGACCTTTCCCCACCAGCCCTGCAGAGAGTGATTTTCTTTTCCCAATGACCTTGATAATAGCACATAGCCCCGCTATTTAAAAAGTCTTTATTTCAAAAATGCCATTTCTGCTTCCATTCCTGACCTGAATTTCATATGATTCGACTCGTCTGAGAAGCCAAAAAAAAAAAACCCCCAAAAAAGACACGTATTTCTTTACTGCCTTTCTAATGTTCCAGGGGCTCAGCTGTGTGGTCCAAGCCAGGTCCCAGGCTGACAGCGCTTTATGGGAGGCGCCCATGGCCAGCAAACATCTAGGGGAGAGAGAACAGGCCTCGCTCAGGTTCTCAGACATTATTCACTGGTGCTCAGGGTGCCGACCTGGGGCAGGGGGGCCGTGGTCAACCCCTTCTGCTGATTGTATAAACTGGGCACACCAAATTTCTCCAGGTGCATTTCCAGAATGCCCTTGGTGGGGGGGAGGGCGGGAAGTCACAATGTCAGCTGATTCGGGCAGAAACACCGACCTAGAAATACAGACCACCTAGGGGAGGATCTGCTTCATCAGACATGCTCCCTCCCGTTATAAACTACTGTAATACTGATCACAGACCAAGAGGAGTCTGAAGACTTCTAGACACTTCCCTTTGCTCGAAGGACACCAGGCACCGTGCCATATCTCGATTTTGGAGTGATAATCCCGTAATCCAAGGGCTGCAGTTTTGAGAACCTCTGCGCCCAGCAGATGTTTCTCTAATTCCTGGTGGCAGGTGCAGGGGTCAGCACCCAAGACCACATGAGCGACAACAGGAGGTCTCCACTGTGTCCCGTTTTCTTTTCACCCTGATAACGCTCTGCCGTCATTGTAACGGAAATGGTGAGGAGATATTATTCAGTTCACGCCAAGGTGTTTCATACTCCCTAGCACAGCGCTTGGCACATAGTAGGTGCTTGATAAATATTTATTGAATGAAATAGGTTTTCAGGGTCAAGTTGCATTTCAATGACCTTGGCTGAGGAGCCACTTAATGGAACGGCACGCTCTGGGTGAGTGGGGCCCTCACTCCATCTGGAAACCCAAGCGGGGTCACAGAGAAGGCACCCCGGCCTCCGCACACCACCCCCACCGGTAATGCGCCGCGCCAGATCGGCTGGGAAGGTAATCCTCTGCAGCGGGGACTTAAGCTGTTACCTAACTGACCGCCGATGGATTAGCAGGGCTTTCAGTTAAAACCTTAAAGGGGTTAGGGCTTCGCTTTCCCCTTGGCACTCGGGGGCGAGCAAGCGAGGAGTGGCCACTTCCCTGTGCTGCAGCTTAGGCCAGAAAGTCAGTGAGAGGAGACGCAGGGCTGGGCGGCGGGCAGCGAGGTTCAAGGGAAAGGCTGGATCCGGGTCCTGGCTCAGCCATGGTGTCCCTGGGAAATTCTGGACAAGACATGAGTCTCTGAAGTTCCTCTTTCATTGGCCTCAAATGGAAAGTAATAGCCGCTATTCGAGAGCAGAGGCAGGAAAGCCCTTTGAAGACGTGACAAGCTCTTCCCCGTGGGAGGCTGCTGTCAGGCCGCAGGCCCGGGGCGCTGCCCAAACCCCAGGATTGTCTGGGTGGGGCCTTGAGTGAGGCTCTAGCTGGGACTTGCTCAGAGCACCTGTAGAGGGACCCTCAGAGTCCACGTCCTGTGGCTGCTCTGAGGGGGAACTGTCGGAGCAGCCACACTCTCTCTGAGGAGCAGGGACCCAGGGAGCCCTCGACCGAGAGGGAAGCCACTGCCACTCTGGTGAGTCAGCCCGTGCTCTTGAAGACAGGGCCAAGCACAAAGTCAAGGTGCGCCCTCCTCGGACTAAGGCTAATAAACACTTTTTTGTCTTGTGTGTCCACAAAGCATCTCACAGAAGAAATCTTCCACGCCCTCCAACTAGACTTTATTTAATCATTTTTTAAAACACATTTATTTATTTATGTTTTAGAGAGAGAGAGCATGAGCAGTGGAGGGACAGAGCGGGAGACACAGAATCCGAAGCAGGCTCTAGGCTCTGAGCTAGCGGTCAGCACAGAGCCCGACGCAGGGCTCGAACCACGAACGTGAGATCATGACCTGAGCCGAAGTTGGACACTTAACTGACTGAGCCACCCAGGCGGCCCTAGACTTTAAATTCTAGTTGTGGAGGGAAAAACACAAAGACCCAGAAAATAATTTCACAGGAATGCAGTACAGGAAACCCTTGGGTTGCAAGAAACTTGCTCTGTGAGTGTTCCGCATGACGAGCAAACATTTCTGACAAATTTTAATTTTTTCAGATAAAATTCTGATAAAATTTAGTTGCTTGATAAACAAGTGAAGTCTTGCTATATGAGTAGTACTTGATGCCAAATGTCACGTGATCAAAACTGAGCCAACAGTTCTTGAAATCTGTTTTGATGTACAAGCACTTTGGACTACAAGCATGTTTCCTGAACAAATTACACCTGCACACCAAGGGTTTTCTGTATTTATTTATTTTTAAAATTTTTTAATGTTTTATTTATTTTTGAGAAAGAGACAGCATGAGCAGGGGAAGGTCAGAGAGAGGGAGACACAGAATCTGAAGCAGGCTCCAGGCTCTGAGCTGTCAGCACAGAGCCCGATGTAGGGCTTGAACCCACAAACCGTGAGATCATGACCTGAGCCGAAGCCGGATGTTCAACCGATTGAGCCTCCCAGGCGCCCTGAGTTTTCTGTATTTAAAAGTGCAGCACAGCCATGAAAGATTGAGAGAAAGACTAGCCTGGTGGGCTGGAGACGGGCTCGTGTGGGGTTTGCCTGCCTGGGGGGGACCCACGTGGACCAGCTGCTTGATCCCCAAGTGTTCTTGTCTGTAAAGGGAGAGGCATAAGAGTACGCACCTCATTAGGTGGGATCTGAAACCTAGTGACGTAACAAAAAGTGCCTGCCATTTTTATGATGGTTGGGCTTCGAAGATGGGTAGGACTTAAAGAGAGGGGAGGAGTGGGAGTTTTAAGTGGGGGCCGGCAGGAGCAAGAGGATGGAAATGAGTAGAATGTACAAGTGCATTTTTAGGTTTGATTTCAGAGTGAGAATTATAATGCATATTGAAGTATATGATAATTTTAAAAGACCTTCTCTGTCTGATTCATATATGCTGGCTCAATCTCATCCATAAATTAGGAGCACCTAACAGTCTCCCTGCTACTAACGGAAGTCCTTTTACCCGCAGTAAAGTTCAAGATGATCAGAAAAATTGATTTTTGCCCTGTTTATCTTAATTAACATGTTCATCTATGCCTTGTTACCTGTGTTTCAAGGGCACTTTGTTCCTTCCCTTTAACTTGCATGTTAAAACAAAACAAAAAGCAAAACAAAAAAAAATGCTTGTACAATGTACAAGTATTCGGGGAGCTGGCCCAGGGGGGCAGAGCACGTGGTGGGGAGCCACCATTCAGCCTTTGGCTTCATGAGGTGCTGAGGAGCCCGGCTGAGAGCCACAGGACGGCCAGACACTGATCCCAAACTGGGCTGGCTTTAAGGCTCAGCAGGACCCCCGTGTACAGTGTATAGTATCAATACTATTTATAGGAACAACTAATTTGGGGGGGTAGTAATAGAGATACTTGCTTCAAATTATACCCAGGGTGCCTGGGTGGCTTAGTCAGCTAAGCATCCGACTTTGGCTAAGGTTGTGCTCTTGCAGTCTGTGAGTTCGAGCCTGCGTCAGGCTCTGTGCGGACAGCTCGGAGCCGGGAGCCTGCTTCGGATTCGGTGTGCCCTTCTCTCTCTGCCCCTCCCCTGCTCACGCTCTGTCTCTCTCCCAAAAACAAATAAACATTGAAAAAAACATTACACCTAAAACGTCTGGATCACAGCTCTGACGTGCTGGGCTAGGAGCGCGTATAAACCTTACAATAGTTCAAGTAAAAGAATATGAGCGCTTGGGCAGCAAAACTTTAGAAAATTTAGAAAGTGCTAAAAAAAAGTGCTCTGTTCTGACCACCCCCACTCGCATACGCACCCCCCCGCCAGCAGAGGCGTTTGCCCTTGATCCTGCGGGCAGTTGTGCAGAGGTGCCCGAGCGGGTACATCACAATGAAAGCAGTGGTTAAGAGGATTATTTGGGCTGCACCGTGCAGGAGGCTCAGAAGACGGAGGGGGACGAGGGACTCAGCAAGGGGACATTAGAACATGCCTATTTCCGACCCTGCTCCCCCAGAAATGGAGGGGGCAGTGCAGGGTGACCATCGCTGCATATCTGGGTCCCTCGGGCTCTCCTCTGCCTGCCTCTGCCCTGCACCTTGACCCCCTCCCGCCGTCCTCGGCAGCCTGTCCTCCACGTGTGCAGGCCAGCCACTCCGCTCGGGGTAACGCCTCTCCGTCTTCCTCCTTTGGGCGGAGTCACACGCCGGCACTCCTGATAAGAATCCTCGTACTTATGAACTCTGGAACAGAGCGCTTGGGGAGGCCAGGCAGGCGCCTACAGAAGCAGCTGATCAGTGTAAGGATCACAGGGTGGCTTTGATCTCCTGTGGACTTCCTGGTGAGAGCCTTCCAGAAACCATCTCATTGGATCCTTACTTCAAACCCACCCGCACCTTCTGTGAACAAGGCAGTTGCGGGCTCAGTGACACACTGGGCCCTGGGCCCGGGCTTCGAGACATCCAGACCCCAACCGGGCACTCTGGCCCCTGCGTGGTGCTGCGTCCCCACACCTCCCGGGAGCCCCTGCCCTTCTCTGCATGAGGGTCTCGTGCATGGAGAAAACTCAGCCTCCTGGAGTTGTGATTTCCTTGTTTGTAGATGATGGGCTGTAGGATAGACGCCTCTGAGCCGTGAATTGTATTTTGCTAGTGAAATCAGATGGAGTCCAATAAAGCAGACCCTGGACTAGATGGTCCCTGAGTTATTTTCAGCATGAACATTCTGGAAACCTTTGTCCTCATCACCTATTCAGTGTTTGTCATGATCTTGAGGGTCTTTGATCCGGCATGTGAAATAACCCATTTGTCTGTGGAAGCTGTGGAAGCAGAGAGAGGCAGTGTGCGTGTGGGTGCACGTGCATGTGGGCGGGGCTGGGGGGCGGGCGGGGGGACTCGGGGTCTACATGAGCAGATGGAGCGGCTGAAGAAGAGAAGCACAAGCGGGGAGACAGACATGTGGCAGGGCCGCGAGCTGGCCTGGCAACATCTGGCTGCGCTCACACGGAGCAGAGCCTGTCACCCCACCAGGGGCTGGAGCGAGCCGGTGGCCGGGCCGACCAGGGGGTGAGGGTGGGGGGCTGGGAACACACGGGTGGTCACTGGCCCTGGGGGCAAAATCAGACCAGCGGCAGAATGCCTTCCAGGAGAACCCAGTCTTCATTTTGTCATTAAAAATATAAAAAGACATTCAGTTTACTTATTTTGGAGAGACAGAGCATGAGCAGGGGAGGGGCAGAGAGAAAGGGAGAGAGAGAATCCCAAGCAGGCTCCATGCTGTCAGCACAGAGCCTGATGCAGGCTTGATCCCATGAGCCAGAGATCATGTACCTAAGCTGAAATCCAGACTTGGACACTTAATGACTGAGGCACCTGAGTGCCCCCATTTTGCCATTTAAAAATTGAGATCAATTAGAAGGCTCATTAAAAAAAAAAGTCATCAGCAGGTTTCACAGCAGCCCCGGGCTTCCCAGGTGCAAGGCCACAGCAGGTGCCTGGGAGCTGGTTGTTGGAGGGGACAGTCAGGGCACTCACGGAAGGGGGCGGTCTGCAGCCTCTGGCAGCATCCTGATGAATGAGCACGGTCCTTGGAACCAACAGGCTTTCCTGATTCAGAGCCGAGGACAAACACGGGGGGCGTCTGCCAGGCGAGCCGGTGCCAGGGCCCCCAACCCCCTGCACCCCGGGCGCTGCTGACGTGAGTGCAACCTGGCCCCCCGCCCCGCAGACCCTGGCCCATGCTCCTGGCAGTGAGTGCTGCCACACGACCGGGGAGCCCTGCTCAGGGCCCCCGTCTGCCCCGGTCACCAGACCTCGACGCTTCAGAGGTAATAGAAGGCAGGTCCACGGCTGGGTCTGGGGGACCCTCATGTCTGCCAGCGGGCAGGGGGAGGGGAAAGGCCCACGTAACTCGCCTTCGTGGAGACGGGCTGCCAGGGAGATGAGATTTTGGTGAGGGTGGGTGGAGGCAGATAATGAGCTCGTGGTAATTTCTAGCCTAAAAACAGTCACCTAAATCGTCACCATTAAGTAAAAGCCTTCTATTTTCCAGTCATCTATGCCAGGCACTACTTCATGGTTGTCATATTCAAACCTGGGAACGCTGTAAGTAGGGACAGTGGCTCCCATTTTATAGAGAGGAAACTGAGGCTTGGATAAACTAGAAGGCTTCCCCCCACCCCCCAAGCTATGTTTAGGAAGTGGGGGAATGTTTGCATCCGGAAGGAGCGAGAGCCCAGGCTGGAGTGACATTCTGACTCCCCTGCTTACCAGCCACGGGATTCTCTGTAAGAAGTACTTGCTGTCTGGATGTCTTAGTTTCTTTACCCGGCACGTGGCGATGGTACCTGCCTCACAGGGTCTCTGTGAGGCTTCTTTTGGGCAGGATATTTAGGCACCTGTTACAGGGCCTTGCAGCGAGCACATGCTCAGTGCGTGGGCACAGTTCAGTCTCTGTGGGCCTGCAGGTCCCTGGCCTATGAGAACTGAGTCTCTCCTATAGCAAGGCCCCTTTGTGGCTCAGTCGGTTAAGCGTCTGACTTTGGGTCAGGTCATGATCTCATGATTTGTGGGTTCGAGCCCTGCGTCAGGCTGTGTGCCTGGAGCCTGCTTTGGATCCCGTGTCTCCCTCTCTCTCTGCCCCTCTCCTGTTTGTGCTCTCTGCCTCTCAAAAAACAAATTAGAAAAAAAATGAAAGGAAGAGTCTCTTGTATGGGGAAGGGGAGTGACCTGTAAATGTTTTCTCCGCCTCCAGTGACTCTTTCCGGACCCTCTGAAGAGCCCCTACACTGAAGGCATTTAGAAAATAGGATAAATGTCACCTGGCTCTCCAAGCCAGGGCGTTCTTGTTCACAGATCCTTGGGAACATGCTCACAGAGGCATATCCTGCGCCTTCCTGCTATGTCCTCCTGACAGTTAGCCTCCGTCCTGCCTTGCTGACCTCTGGGACCAGCGCCGTCACACTGTCTAGGGCGGCTGTTTGTCAACGGCCCCAGTTGTGGCCTCGGGGTGGACGTTATGTTCCATATGGGCCACGGTCACACTCTCTGTAGGATGGACAATCCCAACGCCATGCCCGGCGTTCCCTGAACAAGCCGTGGCCTGGGGACTGGGAAGGCCGGCGCGGTGACGTGCGTGGGGGTGACAGGGCTAGGGAGGGCTGGCTCCCAGTGGAGACGGACACGGGAGGGGAAACATGCCTCTCCACGCCCGAGACGAGGGAGCTCCCGCGGCAGCCGCACCCTCCCGAAGCGGGCAGATGGCCGCTTTCACCCGGCACCCTGAAGCCGAGAGAAAAATACGACACTCCCCACTCTCTGGGGAAGAGATCACACGTACAGTAGCCGTTTCCAGGAGCCCGGGGGCAGTGCAGCCAGACGGGACGGCAGGGACGAACCTGGAATCACAACAGGAGCCTGCTGGCTGCACACGCAGGCGGCCCTGTCAACTGTCGACGCTCCCGCGCATTCTCTGTGACAACAGTGCAGGCGGCCGCCTCGGAGTTTCTTCTCTGCATCACAAAGACTCCCTTCCCTTTGCAATCCAGTGTGTTCGCTCGAAGTGTGTTTGCTTGCCTGATGGGACTGACCTCTCTGCTTTGGTCTGTCACGTGCCCCCGGGGATAGAGCTGCGGCCTGTCACATGCCCCCAGGGACAGAGCTGTGGCCTGGCCTGTCACATGCCCCCGGGGACAGTGCTGTGGCCTGTCACATGCCCCCAGGGACAGAGCTGTGGCCCCATCCCAGGGCTCCAGCGAGCTCACTCCGGCCTCTGGCGGTGCTCCGATCCCAGCACAAGGGTCTCATGGGAACTCATTTCCTCTTGGCCCCTCAAAGTGCCAATTCCCTATCTTGGTTTCAGGAGCAGAGTTCTTAATTCACACCCAGGACTGCCTCACATGTGAAGAATCATTCCTGGCATGTGTTGAATAAAAACTCCGAGGAGGGGAGGATTTCCTTTCCTACATGGCCTGGGAAATGTCCAGTTCCGATTCCTGAAGGGACATGGGCTTTGCCCTGGCTTCGGGCCCTCGGATTGAACCCGGCTCCTGCCACAGTCGGTCCCCTCGACGTCAAGCCCCAGC
>NC_043710.1:104119822-104128349 GCF_006229205.1 Suricata suricatta | reverse complement strand
TGTGGGTCCTCGCACCGACACGGGCAGGGGCGGGAGCCGCAGGTGGCGGCCTAGGTGGTCGCCTGGCCCTTTCGGAGCGTCTGCTTCAGCTGGTGCGCTGCCTCGCCTGGACCACGGGAGCACTGCGGTCACAGGCTAGCGCTGCCCCCTCCCTCCCTCCGTCCCTCCTCCTAGCGGGGCTCCGGCCAGCATTCTCCAGCAGCGGGGGCCAGGGGGGGCCGGCAGAGCGCCAGCAAAACAAGGGCCCGGGGGACCCTGACCAAAGCCACTCGGCCATCTTTTTCGGGGACAGAGGCTGTCCATTTTTAAGGGAGGCGCGAGTGGCCAGCCTCTCGCGAACAATTGATGGATTGGTTCAGCAATCTTCCGGGGACGTTCGGAGCACCGTCTGGGTGACAGGAGGAAGGAATCCTCATTCGAGAAGTTTCCCCGCGGGCAGGGGCGAAATGGCAGCCCCTGAACGGGACACACCCTCCTCAGTTCTGTTCCCCAAATGAGTGGGGCTGCCCCTGGATGTGAAAGCGGTGGCCCGGGGGCTGCTCTACCTTCAGGAACTTCATCATCTTCCTCACCACTCCGGCTCGCAGGGCCTCCTCGGTCATCTTCCCGGAGGAGGCCAGGGTGCGGCTGAGGATGCCCGCGGCTCTCTGGGCAAAGCGGAAAGGAGAGACCGTTAAACGCTCTGCTGGGAAACGCCAAGGACCCGTGACAGTCAGCAGGTGGTTCAGTGCGGTGAGAACCGTCACTAGTGGGGGAGCCGCACACACACTTGGGTTTTACAAAAACGAGCGGCCACGCGAGAGGCAGGCACAGGTGCGGGGCAGGTGACCCAGGGCTGGAGACAGGCCGCTGGCACGTGGAACCCGGCGGCTCAGCTCTGGCGCACATCCTGTCCCGACCCCCTGCGGTGCTCCGGGAAGAGCAGGGTCCTCACTGGACGGATCCTCAGGGCCCCTCTCCTAGCTTGTCCTTCATCTAGTCCGGATCTGTCTGCCTGTTCCGCTTTCTGGCAGACGCCACTTATGATTTTCTACTTCCACTTTGCTTTTCATTAACCAGCTAGCTCTAGCATCTTGCAGAGGACACAAATGATCGTTACGAACTTTTTCTTCTGTTTCCTACATCATATTTATTTGTGTTTTTTGTGTTTATCTTGGTTTTTCTATTCCCGTGCGTGGTAGCTTCCCTGAAATGTCCCGTGACCCTGAGCTGTCCATTTATGGGCATGTTTATGAAAACGCAGTAAGAATATGTTTGGGGGTGCTGTGTTTATGGGGACTCTGTCGACTGACCGGTGGAAAGGGAGCACTCCCCAACACTAGAAAGCAAAATGTGTTTCTTCCATCTTTCAATTCCCTTAGAGGAAAAAACCCTCTGATTTTCCACCCGAGGGACAGACACCCGGCTGCCACACGCGGTCCCCCGTCTCTGACTTGTGGGCTCTGCTGCGCCTAGCGTTCTGGGGTCTCGCTCCTCTCCAGGGTCCTGGAGGCACCCGTGCCCCCCACATCTGTCCTCTGCACTGAGGTTCCTTCAGCCCTGCCTCACTAATTATGACTTTTGGAGCCGCTCTTCATCTTCCAGAAACGGGTTAAAATTATTAAAAATCTGCCTAGTGACCTCTTGCCCGTTCATGTTGTCAAAATGGGTTTCTACCTTTTTTTCCCTTCCCTAATGCTTTCAGTGTGATGCCAGCGAGGTTTCCCTAGGGAGAAGGGAGACCCATGGGGATTGCCACGTCCTCAGTCTTGTTTCCCTCACCTGTTCCTTACGGGGCTAGACTGGTACCACAGTTGGCGCTACAGCTCTTGCTAAGCCCAAGGCCGCGGGGAGAGCCCGCTGCCGAGGGGCCGGAGAATCCTGGCAACACCGGCCAGGAGAGCCTTCGGGGTTAGCTCGCCAGCTCCGGTCTAAACCGTTCTGAAAAGTCAAGCAGGAGTGGTGCTCGCCGCTTCTGGGGTGGGAGAATCTTTTTTTTTTTTTTTGAGGATCTGATGAAAGGCATGACGCCTCTCCCACGAAAACGCATATACCTCCCAAACTGTCTATACAATTTCAGGGGTTCTGGGGACCCTGCACTCCTGGGGTCTGCACGGAAACCCTCTGCCTGATCCTGTCTGGACTGACTGCGGGGAAGTTGCAGGCACACGAGTCCCACACAGGGTTCGTCGTGTCTGCTAAGGTTTATTGCCATCCTGGACCCGGTCCCCCGTCTGGGCTCCTCGGTGGACTGGTCTCCCACACCTGTTGGGTGCGCCCCAGGCATCTGTCTGAGCACCAGGGCCCCGACCTGAGAGGTGGAGAGGCTGGGGCGTTACTTCTGTGAGTCAATGACACGTCCAGGGGTGATGGCAGACGTCATACGGATGTCCCTGATGCTCTGTGTTAACCGCAGGTCCTCCTCAGCTTTCTTGTCCAAGTGTCAGAAACAGAAACAAGAAAGCCGCCCCAGCAGGCGTGTCTAAGGGCACTAAAACCGTTATGCATCACAGCCTCCGGGATCACGGGCTTCAAAATGCGGGCCTGGCTCTCTTGACCACAGAAAAAGAGATTCTACGTGAAATCTCGTGGCCTGCCCAATTTGCGCCAGGATATCCGGAATAGGACAAGTCACATAAATTACCACTGTAAACCATATAGAAAAGAGATTCTCGACTTGGGTCCCTGGACTCTTGGGGGCCCACTGATGGGCACTGGGCCGGGGGGTCACCAACTCCCCCAGAACAGCGAAGGAAGCTGCTTCTGCATCTCCCTGGGAGACACTTACCGTCAGGATCCCTCCATCCTGGCTGTTGAGTAGCAACAAGCACCTTCTGCTCACCTCCACAGCCCAAACCTGCCGCAGCGGGGAGAGAGGAGGAAGGCTGAATGGCCTGTTAATCTGAATCTTCCACGGAGCTCCTCCTGAGCCACGAGCACTGGCCTTGCCCTCTCTGGCAGCGCCCCACTCTGTCCCCTCTTCCATCACTCCTGCGTCTTCCCACGGCGTCCCGTCTCCCTAACTACGGGGCAATGCCTTGGGGGCAGGGACCACATTTTACTCGACGTTGGAAAGGCAGAACCTAGCACTGTGCTCAGCACTTCCCAAACCCTCAGTCCACTTTCTGGATGAACACCTGACTCCTCCGTCCCTTGGAGGGGCAGAGTGACACCGGGTCTGCCCCGCTCTCCCCAGTCCCGTCCTGAGGGTGTGAGTCCCCTGCTTCTACTCTGCGAAAGCGACAGCAGTCCTGGCGATGGCCCGGGCTGGGGCTCCAGCAGGGAGGAAGGACGGGCGCACCTCACAGAGGTGGGGGCACTGGAGACACAGGTTCATCACCAGTCCCAGGAGCGTGTACAGGACCTCTCTGCACAGGTCTGCAGCCACCTCACACCTGGCCTGAGGAGACAAAGGAATCCATGACATTTCTGCCCTGCAGTTTTTCACGGCCATCTCATCCCCTTGGCCATGATCTCGGCATTGCTCATGCTCCCCAAACTGTCAGTGTCGCAGCCCTAGGTGACGTTGGAAGATCGGAGACCAGCTCTGAGGATTAGTGTTAACTGGCCAGGAGTCTCTGGTGCCTGAGCCCTGAGACCCCGGCTCGGCCCGGTCCTGTGTGTAGACTGGAGAGTGAGCTGCGGCCATGGGTGGTCAAGCCAGCTCCACCGGGAAATCCCTCACACCTCCCCAGGGAGGGCGGGGCGTGCCCCGGAGGGCTCTTTAAGGCCGGTCACCCATAGAATCTAATCTACCGTTACAGAACAGGCAAGCCACCGGCCCCGGCGCCCTCAGAAAGAACTTTTGGAAAATCCAGATAATCAAGAAGCCAGCACTCCCAGTGCAGGTGAAGGACTGAATTCTGCACAGCCGAGTCACAGTACCATGAGGCCCAGGCAGGCGTCCCCGAACTCCTCCGAGGCGCACATCTGTCTTCGGACGGCGGCCTCCGCACTGAAGTTTCCCATGAGGGCGATGCACTGGCAGAGCGCTGACCTGTTGGTCGCCACAGGATCCCGCCTCTAGGAGTGGGCCGGGGCAAAGGAGGGCTCAGCGAGCCGGCTACCGCTGCCAGAGCCATCTCTAGGGCGTCCCTCACTCGGCACCCGCCTGGGAAGCAGACCTTGGAACGTCACCCAGGGACACCAGCGGGGCCACCTGGCCTGGAATGGAGGTGCGCAGGGCGTGGACCCCAAAGTGCCCTCACCCGGGATGGGGCTTCCTCTCGGTGACCCCAACCCGCTGCGGGGGCCTGGGCACGTCTCATCCCCTCTCAGAGCTTGCATTTTCGCGTGTGTGGAGCATGGGCATGTGGGCATGCTCTTGGGTCCCTGGAGACTTCTATGGCTCCCTTGGGACAGGGTCCAGCGAGAGCATGCTGTCCTAGGAGGGCCCCGCCTTGCTAAGTCCTGCTTCATCAGCTCAGATCAGCACTTGCCCTCCTGATGAGGATGGCTTAGGCACACAGCTGCTCGCGGCACTTCTGCCGGGCCGTGGGGTCAGATGGGGAGTGACTGACCGGAGCTGACACCCTCTCTCCACCGCCACCTAAGATAGAGTCCACACCCATCTTTTTCTCCTCCCAGCACCCGAGCCCCCCCCCACGCCCTCCCCACGTGTCCTGGCTGCACTGGAACTGTGTCAGTTCCAGCTGTGAAGAAATGATTGATCAACCCAAGCGACGACAGGAGTTCTGGAATGTAAACAGTGTTGAAACGGCTCTGCTCACCAGAACGCCTGTGAGGGCCGGGAGCACGCCTGGAAGGCTGGCCCGGAACCAGGCTCGGAATCTGCGGAGAAAACGTCCCCACGATTCAGTTCTGCCCTGCACAAACCAGGACAGAAATACCGCGACTCGGATAAAGGAGCAGATGGTCACAGGCTCGGGCCCGTGTGATTCTCAGCGTGCACGGATGACTTAGTCTGAAACACCACTGGTATGTAATGTGGCTTTAATTTTTCTGAGTCTGGAGAATTGCCTTTGACGTTAAACAACAGAGGTCGGTGGCAACTCTTTGAATGCGGAAGTTGCCCGACTCCCTCCATCTCCGCCCAGCCTGCTCGCCACCAGCCCTGCCCTGTCCTGGCTCTGTGTGCCGTGTACCATGCAAACACGAAACCCAGAGCAGGCGTGCTGACCTCGCGGTGGCGAGGAGGGCCCGGATGGGCACGTCTGCACCAGCCTGTGCCACGGCCTGTCTCCGGGCACCGACAGTGCCTTCTCCTCACGTGACCACATCTAAGCAAGACGGCCTCAGCTTCGTGAGGTTTAAAAAACAAACCAAAGATGCACTTAAAAAATCCCTCAAGGATGATGAAAATCGAAGATCTCTGCTGTCTTCCCAGCAGCTAAGTGGAAGGGGGTCCCCCACGAGGCCACTGAGAACCCACGGGGAGACCGCTTTCTATCTGGCATTTTCTCTCTCAGCCTCGTTCAACACATTTGCTGGGCAGTTCCTCCTGGGCACCGACGAAGGGGAAAGAGCTTCTCCGACTGGCAGTAGGTTTGCAGACTATGAGAGGTACTGGCCCCAGACCCATCAAGGATGGGGCCCCGGCGGGCAGCGGGGACGGGCTGGGCCAGCGACAGCCACTCCCGCCCCCCCCCCCCAAAGGCTGTGGCCCTCCTACTCCACGCATCTTGGGAAGCTCAGCTGGCCAAACCTCCCCGCATACTGCATATTTTTAAAGATCAGACAGTTTAATGAAGGTTGAAGAAAAAATGTCAATTTCTTGAAATAAATTTACCTCTCTTCCAGAGCCAAGTCTGTGAGCAGCTCCATAGCTGAGTTGGCCTTCTTATCTGAGAAGTCAAGAAAGGACACCAGCGCTTCCAACAAGCTGCAAAAATCCAGAAGGAGCTTGGAGTGGGCTGTTCGCGAGCCGACAGTACCCCCAGCAAGGAGACCTCGCAAAGAGCCAGGGAAGGAGCCTGTGTCTGGGTCACATAAGCTGAAAAGGTGGCATTGCTACGTCTTCCTGGGAAGCCCAGCTCCCTGCCCTCCCCAAAGAGACAGGCACCCTCCTACGGAGAGGACTCTGCCACTTACTGTGGATTCCCAGAGGGCTGAACAGTTTTAACCGAAGTTCACTGACTATGAGATGTCAGCTGGGAAGGAGTCTCTTGGCACCTATGCCATGTGACTCGCTCAGCCGAGTTCCATCTCCGTAAGTGACATGTAGGTGGCATGCTTACTCATCTGCAGACGACTCAGGTTGGGGGGGTGGGTTCTAACGAGGTGGGGGGTGGAGTAGGGATTCAACAAGACTTCGACGGGCTGCTGACTATGTCAGATGACATTGGACAGGGTTCAGTTCCAAGCCCTCCACTTAGTGCTGGAAACGCCATGTAAGCAATAGAGCTGGGAGTCCTGGCTCCTGTGACGAAGATCCAAGGGTGTCAGCCGATTGCAGACCTAGTATGTGCAAACAGTCTGGTACAACTGCCAGAAACCAGCTGATGCCATCTGCGGATGCCCTAACGGCCCGGCCAGCATGGCTCGGAGTCAGCGCAGCCACCCCGCACTAAGCACCTACAGTGTGCCTGGTGTGGTGCTCAGGTCAGGGACGCAGTGCTGGGCGCCCAGTCCCGCCCAGTGACACACATGTTAGTAACGTGGGCACAGGGTCTGCCTGGCGTGAAGTGTGGGAGGGGAGCAGAGCACCGCAAGTAGAGCATGTGGCGGGACGGCGAGGCGCAGAACGCCAGGGGCACCTGTGGGGACGCCAGCGACTCCTTCCAGCGGCTGCTTACGGCATGAGGACAGGTCAGCGCGCAGCCAGGTGGGGTGCTGGGCCTCCCATGGCCTGTTGGCAATCTGTGCTTCGCCTGCAGGCCTGGGCTTCCCGAGGGTGCTGGTGTGTGCAGGGGGAGGCGGCTTCATGGGCCCCTCGGGCTTTGCCGGAGGCTGCATCTCAGTGAAGGTGTCCAGGGAGTTCCTGGGCACTGCGTTCCGCAGTGTGGGAGAACTCAGGCTCTAGCGGCAGAGAGTCACTTTGGAGGTTCAAGGAGGCAAGTGACAGAGCAGGTGTGCATCGTCAGCAAATCCCTTTGGTGATACGGTGGAGGCGGAGCGGAGCCCACAGTGCAGGAGACGGAATCCAGCGGGGAGGAGAGCTGGAGTGGCCCAGACAGGAAAGACGGGGCATTCGCTGGGGCGGGGGCAGGGAGAGACCGGCCCCCGTGAAGGCCCAGAAGGGGTGCTCACAGGTGCCGGAGGAGAGCCGCAGGAAGCACACTGGGATGTGGAAGAGGGAGCAGTGACAACACCCCATCTTCCCACCCAGAGTGGCCTCAGGAGTCTGGCTTAAGCGGCCGGGTGGACGGAGGCACAGCCTGTGAAGACGGGAGGGTCAGGCAGAGGGTCTGGCTTGAGAGCCACTGTGACTTCAGCGAGTGACGCCTGTGGGGTTGAGATGGAGGATGTTGGCAGCAGAGGAAGGTCTTCCAGCCCTCAAGGGAGGGACTTGTATGTGACAACTATGGCCACGAATGAGACGAGGGCCAGGAGTAGGATCCCTGATTTGCAGGGGTGACAGGATAAGGGGCGCTCGCCAAGGAGACCGGGGAGGAGCCTGTGGGGGAGGAGGCCACGAGGGGCGGGGTCCTGCCAGCCACGTCCGGGGTAGAGTCTCCAGAGCTGTGCGGCCACCCCAGGACCCAGTGCCACAGGGCGGCCAACAACAGAGGCAGGAGAGGGACCTTCGGAGCGCGCTGGGGGTTTTGGGGTGGACTCGGGCCACCCACAGCTATGCTGCTGGATTATTCGGCAGCTCGTGGCAGGAGGGGTCTGGAATCAAGTCATCGGAAGAATGGTCCAGGAATCCAGGATGCTTAACCTGGAAAAGATGGGCGTCTTCAGGGGCCGCAAGCACCGGAAAGTGGGAGACCGGACGCATTCCGGAGGCTTCCAGCAGACTGCACCAGGGCCTCCCGGCGAGGAGCGTGGAGTGAGGTGGGCAGTTTGCATCCGGTGTAAGGAGACAGCTTTCCAACCGTCGGAACCAGCCCGGCACAGGATGGGCTGCCAGGAGGGGACATCCGTGTCTTCTAACCGGCTGGAAGGTCTCCCAGTCCACTGGTTGTTATGGCGCCCGTCCTGTTCACATGGAGACAAACGTAATGACAACGCAGGCATCCCTGCGTCACGCACAGGCCACAACGGGGCACCCCAACGGGGCAGCGGTGCCGCGTGGGGCGGGGCCGGACTGCTGTGGTGCCGCGTGACTCCAAGCTCCTGCAAATCCCCGGCTTCCTTAGAACGTTCTAGGGTTCCTGCTATCAGAATCATGGTGTTTACAGTTAGTTCAGTCTTCTTCCACCGGTTTAAATCCGTTTTCTTCAGTCTCCAGCATGGATGTAACGACCCGAAAGGCACGGAAGTGGGCTGGGAGCCTCGGCGCACCTCGGTGTTTGTGTCGGGACATGTGACCATGAGGCTTCCTCTCCGCCGGGCAAAACCAACCTCTGAGAGGAGAGGGCGGTCCTTTCTCCTCCCTCCCATCTCCTGATTGGATGGCTCTGCTGACAGACCGCGCCCCTGTGGT
>NC_043710.1:104105442-104119722 GCF_006229205.1 Suricata suricatta | reverse complement strand
TCGGGGTGCAGCAGCAGCAGGCGCTGGTTCTCCTCTGCAAGACAGGGCATGGGCGCCTCAGGCACGGGACAGCGGCCAGACGGCCGTCTGACACTGTCCCGCCGGGCAAAGCAGCTTCTGCCCTCGTCCGAGAGGCAGGGCAACGAGGTGTGAGGGCCTGAGCCCTGGAGCCTGGGGGCCGGGTCCCGGCTGAGTCATCCACTCCTGCGCCCCCCGGTGTCCTCATCAGAGGCACGGCCGAGGTGTTAGGAGGCTCAGTGAGCGAGTGGGTGACAGTGCTCAGAACGGGGGCTCCTTGGGGTGCGGGATTTGGGACGTGAGGGGAGGGACCGGAATCGGCTTTAGACATTTCGTATGGTGGCCAGAGCAAACACCGGGTTCTTTCTAGAAAACAGGGATTTCACGTGAGGACATTATCCAGAGAGATGTTAAGTGATCTCTATTCCAGGGTGCTGGCCCTGGTCTGCCCCCCTCACCCGGTTCGTTTTCTAACGAGGCGCGTGGGTTGGAGAGGAAGCGGAGGGCCGGCTGCAGTGCAGCCTTCACCACAAAAGAGAGCAGTTTATGTGTTTTTTCTCATAGTGGAAAAGTAGCTTATTGCAAACAATGGAAAAGCTGAAAGGGGCGCCTGGGTGGCTCAGTTGGTTAAGCCTCCGACTTTGGCTCAGGTCATGATCTCACGTTCGTGGGTTCAAGCCTCGCGTCGAGCTCTGTGCTGACAGCTCAGAGCCTGGAGCCTGTTTCGGAGTCTATGTCTCCCTGTCTCTCTGCCCCTCCGTTGCTCATGATCTGTCTCTCTCTGTCTCAAAAATAAATAAAAAACATTAAAAAAAAACCAAAAGCTGAAAATGCGGGTCCCCTTGTCCTGGGACCCCTCCGGGTGAGCTCGCTCCTGCAAGGAGCTATCCTGTCCTGTGAGGAACGTTAAAGACATGACCCTTCCTATCCTGGCATTGGCTTCTCCCTCCCACTCAACGATCTGCCACGGACATCCTTCTGTGTCCTTGACTTTGTAAGTGTCCTCTTGTCCTTTCTAAAGACCTCTTCGCATTTACTGAGCTAGGTGCGCCGAGATTTCACGGATCTGATAGAGCATTTACATCACAGGCTGTGTCTGACAATATTTTTTCTGATGTTAAAGAAAAACGTGACTCCCAAGGGTCACAGAAACCCAAGCAGGTGCGGGCTGAGGAAATAAGCGCTGCAGGGAGGGAGGGCAATGTCCAGTTCGCTCTGAGCACACACTCGGCCACCAGGCCCTGCCCCCTTCACCCTCCTGTCGGGGGACGTGCAAGATCGCCCTCGCACCCGCTGGGCCAGCGCAGGATCCTACAGAGTGGCAGGGCACCTTGATGATGGTCTGAGCATAATTCCTTTCAGGAAAGAGTTTCCCTGAGTCTCTCGTCTTCAGCAACTTCTAATGATTCCCTCACTCCACTAAATCAAGGGAAAAAATTCTATTCTCCTATGTCCAGCCTGTTATGGTCTGTGCATCGCACCCACTAGCTCTGTCACCGGCTTCCCGCAGGAGCCCTGTGAAAAGGAGACCCAGGCATCACTAAGCCCATTTTCAGAGTTTTCCGTCCAAGGTCGGACCTTTCCCTACAGACCCACCACTTTTTTTTTTTAACATGATGGAGATACTTAAAAATCTTTTTTTACGTTCACTACATTACACAGGGGTAAGAGGGATGGTGCAGAACCTCGTGCAGCCTAGAGGGTGCTGCTCCGTAAACAGGGAAGTGAGCGTCAACATGGTAGATAACAGGGCCCTGCGGCGTGTTCATGTCTCATGACCGCACGGATCAGCATCACAAGACGCTGGCAGGGACGACCATAGCTCTCAGCCCGCTGAAACGGGGGCCGCGGTCAGCAAAAAGGAACAATAGTTCCAGGTGGACAGGAAAGGGATGACTCTGTCCACTGCACCACCAACGGAGCCGAGGTCCTGGGTCTGCAAAGCGCAGAGGTGGCTAAGAGCAGTCACTATGCTGACCGCACTCTGTCTCCCGCTGGCCTCGCCTCTGGTCCATATGCTCTCTCTGGGGCAAGGGCTGGACATCCTCGGGCCCGGCCCGCGGGGGTAACAATCAGCCCGGGCCCGGTGCTCCCGCATCCACAGCCCACCGACCACCATGGGCCCGGACCGCCTGGCTTACCGTTCCCAGCGCACACCACTTGCCAGAGTCTGAGGACGGACACACACACCGTCTCTTCCACTGCACCTTCCCCTGCCGTGGAGAAGCACCTAGAACGGACAGAGGATAGCAGGATTAAACCTGGAAAGCACTCCTGATCTTTGTAGTTGGTTTTATTTCACCTCCAGCCTCCATCACCTCCAGCCTCCTCAAATGCGGGTCTAGGAAAACAAAGCTACAGCCCAGAGCCGCACGTCACCAGGGCCAGCGGGCAGGTCGGGGACTCGGGGCTGCATGGCTGGTGAGCCGTGGCCACACGTGCTGGCCACATGGTGACCGACGAGCCTGTGAGCAGGCCATGGAGGGTCCATGGGCCTTCTCATGCGCGCAAACGTGTGCCGGTGACGCCGGCCCATGTCAGCATCCTCCTAAGCCCAAACCACTGAAATAGGAAATAAAATAAAAAAAAAAAAATAGCAGTCTTGCAAACATTGGTGGGAAACCAGAAATAGATGGTCACTTCTCGGACCGGCAGGGCCCGGAGGAACCTGGGAAGTTTCGCGGACCTCTGCTCTCTCTGCGCTTGTTGCTTGTGGCAGAACTCAGACTACCTGAAGCACACAGCCAAGGGGTGTTTGTGGAGCAGCACCGCTCCCCGCAGGGGTCCCCAACTCTGACGGAAGGATTGGACCCCCAGGGAAGTCACTGCCCATGTGAGCAGGGGTTTCAGGAGAAATTGGTCATCCTTCCTCACTCTACCACTGGCTGACTTTACAAACACACCCCTACCTTCTTATGACTTCATTCTCGCTGATGATACTGAATCCGTTGTTGGTTCTGAATAAAGTCTGTTCAGGACCTGGAATAATTCCATAAAAAGTCGCGTCAGCCTCCTGAACTGTCTGGCTGAGGTCTAGCTGACGGTGGGACACCCAACGTGGAAGGTTAAGTTCACCAGATTAACGATTTGGGCAGAATCAAGCGGTCATTAGCCACTTGTTGCCCCAGCAGAAGGGACATCCCGTTCAGGGAAGGGGAGCGGAGCCTGAGTGGCCTCGTGGGTTACCTGACAACTCGTCATTCTGTAATCTTTGGAGAGTCCCCAGGAGCTGCTCACCCTCTGAGACGAACTAGCGTATTCACCTGCTCATGAATATTTATTTTGACACTGTTTCTAGGCTCTAGAGAAGAACCTGGGACCTCCATGAAACTACTGCCGGGCAGTTGAGTGTCCTCCATTATACGCTAAAGGGAGGTCGGAGACCCGCCTCGTGGCACAAACGGCATCCGTCACGGAGTGAAAAGTGGTGCAGGCTGGATATCAGTGTTTACGAGATACAGAGCACACAGCTCTCGTTAGCAGGAGGGCTCACGTTTGCTCTGAAGCTGTTTGCATGTCCTAAGCAGCCATTAAACATAACAGGGTGAACCTTAGCGTTTATCCTGCAGAATCCTGTCTTCTGTTCCTCGACAGATGGGGGAGATCTGTGATCCTGGGGTACGGCGGTTGGGGCGTCCCCAGGGTATGTGTGTGGGATATGCCGCAGGTGTGTAGGCATGTGTATGATGAGCGGTGCATGTACGGGGGGCGGGAGGTATGTGTGGTGTGTGTGTGTGTGTGTGTGTGTGTGTGTGATGTCAACAGACCCGGTGTGTGCGTGTTCTGTGCTGCACTGCGTGGTGGGTATTTACTGCGTGTGTGCAGAGCGCACACGTGCTCTGGGGAGAATGGAGCTGGGGGGCCATGTCCCCACATCACGTAGCTCTTGAGTGTCTGTGGAAGGAAGGGGCACGGGGCTCCTCTGCCTCCTCAGGGCTGGCCTCTCAACTGGCCCTTCCCACCGACTGTACCCACGAGGCCGTGTGCACCCTGGGCTTACAGTCCTTTATCACTTCGGTGAGGATTTCAATCCCTCCTGCATAGAACAGGGGCGTCTGGTGGGG
Source organism: Suricata suricatta (assembly GCF_006229205.1). Taxonomy (NCBI): domain Eukaryota; kingdom Metazoa; phylum Chordata; class Mammalia; order Carnivora; family Herpestidae; genus Suricata; species Suricata suricatta. The sequence continues at coordinate 104,115,640 of NC_043710.1, read as the reverse complement.
CTTGCAGAGGGTCTCCAGGACATTCTTGATGGTCACCGCCGTGTTCTTTCCCGAGCCCAGCAATGTGTGGGCTTCCTTCTCTTGAAGCTCTGCTTTCTCCTGGAGATTTACTTGATTGAGGTATTCTAGCAAAATGAGAAGGAAAAGCAAAGAGACCAAAACCACTCTCACTGTCAGCATCCTCACACAAGGAGCAGCTTTTCCGAGGATGCGAGGTTGAGAACCTGAAGCAGTAAAATCATCCTTACCTGGCTTCCGGAGGGAAGCTGTCAGGAAGAGTGGACAGTCTATACCCAGAATCTTAAACCACCTTGGGGACTCGGGGACAACGTTGGGCCCTGTCTAGAAGGTTTCTAAGGGGCAGTGGTTGTAGGAAGGAGGAAGACAACAGTCTGCGTGGGAGAGCAGAGGCAAGAGGAGCAGGCAGCCTGCTGACAGGGAGGGTGCGAGGTGGCTTTGAAGCCAAGGGCAGGGAAGGAGCGGAAGGCACCGTAGGGCCGGAGAACAAAGTTGGAAAGTGAAACTCAAGCAACAGACACCAGCGGGAACCTGCTCACCTTTGACCTGGGTCTGCAGCTGGGGGTTTATTTCTAACATCTTCTGATAACACTCTCTAGACTGGAAAACAAGAAATGAGACCTTGAAGGGCGGTCAGGGGGTAAAGGTGATCAATAACAAAGACACTGGGTCCTACAGGGCTTCGTCATCTCCTCCCAGCCTCCTCTGGTTCCCAGCATAGGAGGCAGGCCTGGGGAGCACTGCACACATCTGATATTTTGTTTAGGCTTCTCTGGTTCTGTGGGGCAAGATGTATTATTTCAGAGTTTATTTAAAAAACAAAACAAAACAGTGTTGTCAGGTGCAGCCTGTGATGGAAAAATATCTAGTCCAAAATTCTCACGGATCGCGTCTGGTTGGGATAGGAGTAATCATAAGGTAATGCAAAATTTAGATACGATATTTGCTCTGAGAGAGAACAGGAGTCTATTTGTCAGATATGCCCATGAGGAGTGAGGGCGTACATGGAGGTAGACACTGTTGACAGAGACTTTTGGGAAAAGGAAAAGAGAAGTATGTGCTAGGTAGTAGTAGGTTACTGGGTTTAGGGTGGTATCGTCCTAAGGGGTATCAAGAACGGCCCAGTCATTGAGAAAAAAGCTCAGAAAAAAATGGTTTTGCGATGTCTCGAAAGCTCAGGGTTCTTCGAGAAGATTAGGATTAAGAAATGAACTGAAGAAAAAACATCACAGTAAAACAGAGAACAGTGTCACAGGACAGAAGTGCACGCATCAAACATGGCAACTGCTATCGACTGAGTATGTCCCCCCAAAAACTCATGTTGAAACTGAACCCCCAATGCGAGGTACTTGAAGGGGGTGCCTCTGGGAGGTGATGAGGTCATTGGGATACAGCCCTCATGCATGACATTTGTGCCCTTATCAAAGAGACCCCAGAGACCTCGCTTCCCCTACTGGCTGTCTGTGAACTAGGAAGCAGGCCTCACCAGACACCAAATCTGCTGGAGTCTTGACCTTAGACTCTCCAGTCTCCAGAACTGTAAGAACTGAAAGTTTGTCGTTTAAGCCTCCTGGTCCCCAGTGGTTCCTATACAGCAGCCCATGAGGACTTGGGCAGGGACCCTGTGTCCAACTCCTTAACCCTAGATCTAGTCTACCGGCAACTGCTGTTGGCTCACCTGTCAGTGTTGTCTGGAATGCCACCAGTGCCCACCACCTCCCTCAACAGCAGCCTGGTTCAAGCCATCATTACATCTCGTTTGGAAAGTCTGTCGCATTAGCCTTCTCACTAGTTCTCTGTTCTTTTCTGACTCGGCCAAGATCTAGTCTCGATGCAGCAGAGTGATCCCTTAAAGCATGAGTCACATCATTTCACTCTTTCCCTCAAAGCCTTCCGATAGCTCCCAGCTCACTCAAAGTAAAAGGCCTAAAAGGCTGCAGGGAATGAGTCCCCTCCCACATCCCCGTCACCTGCCTGACCTCATCGCCTATCACCCTTCTCCAGCTACCCCTCTCACTGGACCACTCCTCCATTATGTATCCACATGGCTTACTCACTTCACTCCCTCCCTTCCTTCAGAGACATCTTCCCTACCCACTCCATATGAACCCAATCTCACCTTCGCTGCTTCCTGATTTCATTTGCTCAGTAACACTTATCACTATCCAATAGACTACACATCTACCTATTTGGTTCCTGTCTCCCGGCCCCGCCTATTCCAAGAACATAAGTTCCATTTAGTCAAGGAGTTTGTTTTGTTCGTCACTATGATCCTATTGTCTGGGACAGTACCAGACACATGTATACATGTTTGCTAAGTGAATTAATTAACTCAATGAATGAATGAGTGGATAGAATTTGGTGGAGAAGGGAGAGTTAACATTTTCTTTCTCTACTTTTCTATTATTTGACCCAACTAGAAAAAGCCTGTATTACTTTTAGAATTAAAACCCAACAAAGCAAAGAATTTTTTAAATGTACAATAGAAGTCAATTTATTCTTTTTTGAAAACATAATATCTTATAAGTGGAAGGGCATCCACGTTCATGAATTGGAAAACTTAATATTGTTAAGATGGCAATATTCCCCAAACTGATCTACAGATTCAATAGAATTTCCATCAGAATTCCATCTGGCTTCTTTGCAGAAAGTGACAAGCTGATCCTAAAATTCAGATGGTAATTTAAGGGACCTAGAGTAACTCAAACAATCTTGAAAAGGCAGAGCAAAGTTAGAAGACTCACATTTCCCAATTTCAAAGTTTACTAAAGCTATAGGAATTAGGACAATATGGTATAGGGATAAGAACAGATACACAGGTCAATGAAGTAACATGGAGAGTTCAGAAATAAACCCATGCATGCATTTATGATCCACTGACTTTTGACAAGGGTGCCAAAACCATTCAGTGAGAGACAGAATAGTAGTCATTTTAACAAACGGTGCTGTGATAACAGGATATACACACGCAAAAGAATGAAATTAGATCCCTTCCTCACACCATATATAAAAATTAACTCAAAGCGGATCAGAGCTAAAGCCATAAAAAAGAAGAAAACACAGAAGGAAATCTTGGATTAGGCAATATATGACACCAAAAGTATAAGCAAGCAAAGGAAAAAATAAATCATTTAGACGTCATAAAAATTAAACACTTTTGTGCCGCAAGGGACACAATCAAGAAAGTGAAAGGACAACAGAGAAAGTGAAAGAAAATACCTGAAAAATCATTTATCTGATAAGGAACTTGTATCCAGAATATATAAAGTACTGTTTACTTAATATAAAAATATCAATAACCTAATAAAGAAATGGGCAAAGGATCTGGAGACATTTCTCCAAGGAAGATATACAAATGGCCACTTAGTACACGAAAAGAGACTCAGTGTCATTAGCCATCAAGGAAATGCAGGTCAAAACAAGTTACGCTTTATGCCCACTGGGACTGGGAGGCTATAATCAAAAAGAGACAAGAGGTACTGCCCAGGTTGTGGAGGAACAGAAGCCGCAGCCTGCTGGGGGGCATGTAAAATGGTACAGCCACTTTGGAAAACACTTTGGCAGTTCCTCCAAAGGTTAAACATAGAGTTATGTAACTGAGCAGTTCCGTTCTTGGACAGAATCTGCTCGAGAGGACCATACACAAACTTGTACGTGGATGTTCATATAGTCTTTAATGGAAATAACCCAAATATTCATCAACCAACTGATGAATGATAAATGAAAGGTAGCCTATCAATACAGTGGAATATTATTATTCGGCACTAAAAGGAACAAAGTCCTGATAGATGCTTCTACACGGACGAACCTTGAAAACATTATGCTAAGTGGAAGAGGCCAGTCACGAAAACCCATCTCTTGTATAATTCTATTTAGATGAAGAGTTTAGGCAAGTATAGAGACAGACGTAGGCTGCCAAGGGGTTGAGGCTGGGGTGGGGTAAGGAGAGAGCTACTCATAGCTATAGGGCTTTGGGGAGGTGACAAAATGTTCTAGAGCTGAGTGTGGTGATGGGTGTACATCTCTGTGAACACATGCAAACCCACTGAATTGTATGCCTTTCACAGATGAACTGTTTGGTATGTGAATTCTATCTCAATAAAGCTGCTATTCACAGCATACAATATCTTTGTCTGTATATCCGCACGGTTACTTGTGAGTGAAGAGATTACAAGTGAATTTTGTTTTCATCTGTTGGCTTATGTCTCTTCTCTCCAGAGATGCCTCTGTTGGGGCTCACGGAACACTGGTAAATGGTACCGCAGAGGGATTCCCAGAGCAGTGGGGACGCCACTCAACGTCCTTCCCTACTCAACACATTGTAAGACGTACCTTGGAAAATACCGTAAAAGCTGGATTAATATCTAGTCAGCTTGGAGGAACGTGGCCCTTCTCTGAGACAATCTGGACCTCGCTCTGGGATCCAGCCAGCACCTTCCGTGCTTCTGAGAACTTACCGCACTGTAGTTCTTCAGGGCCAGGTGGGCCTTTCCCATGTGGAAATACGCTTTTGTGCATTTTTCATCACACTGCAGAAAAGAGCATGAGTGATCAGATACTTCAGAAGGGTTGAAGTCAGTAGCCACTCCCCTCACCGCCTCGCTAAGAGAGTTAAGGCAGAATTCTGGCTCTCAGCATGGCCACCAGGGTTGACCATTAAAACGTTTCTGTGCATCCGCAACCAAACTAATTGGTGCCTGCAAGGCACCTGCGTGTACAAGTAAGCTCTCCATCAGATTAATTAATGGTACTTGCCAGGTTTCATTTCCATGTAATGAGACTCAATCAGGAGACAAACCAGTAATCCTTAGTTTAGGAGAGCTCTCCACCTTGCCTAAACATTAGAATCGCCTGGGATGCTGATCAAAATCTGGAAGGCCAGGCTGAACCCCATGCCGGTTAAATTACACTCCAGGGTAGGGCCCAGGCATTGACAATTGTTTAAGCTCTCCTGGTGCCGCCACAGGCGGCCAAGCTGAAGGACCAAGGGCCAATCAGAAGAGAGAAACGCCCACTCCGGGTCAACAACTAGGTTACGGTTACATCTTCGCGGGTCTGGCGATAAAGCGCACTGTACATCCCGGGAACTTCTAATCACGTAAGATCGGGAGAGACGCCCCCTTCCAAAGGCAGGATCAGGATCGAAACTCATGGGAGACTACGGCATTCGCGCAGCGGGCCCCACGCCTGCCTGCCACGAATGACTGTAGCTCCAGAGGGGCTCATCGGGCACAAAGACGTCAGCCATAACCTCTAGCATCCAGTTAATCGATCCCTTTTCTGTGTGAGGTACTGTGTCAGGGATGCCCTCCGCAGGTGTAGACCTAACGAGGCTAAGAGTGCAAGCTCAGGCGTCTGCAAAGTCCTGGGTGAATCCCTGACCTGCCTCTCACCAGAGGTGGGGTGTGGGCCAGGCCACCGAGCTCCTGGGGCGCTCATGCTCCTCATGTGAAGACAGTGACAGTGTCTCGCTCGCAGGCTGTCGCGAGCAGGAAGGGCACGCGGACGCGCAGGAGAGGCACGCGGACGCGCGGGAAGGGCACGCGGACGCGCGGAAAGGGCACGCGGACGCGCGGAAAGGGCACGCGGATGCGCAGCGCCGCGCCAGGTCGCACAGCATCAGCGGCGGCTGCCCCCACTGTCACAGCAGCAGCTGCTGGCCATTTCGGGGCAGAGCGGAGGCTTCGAAGCAAAGCTAAATAGTTACAGAAGAGGCAACACTGTCATGTCTGGAGAGGCCATAACAGATGCACTTTCACGAGCGTCATTTCCTGACGCACCGAGGGAACGGTGGTAGTAAGTCATAGTGCGTTACTGTTTGGTCCTTACCGTGCCGCTCGTGTGAATTATCTCATGTAATCCTCGTAACAACTCTATAAAGTTGATTCAGTCTTCATCCCCATTTTACAGATGAGGAAGCTACGGTGTGGAGAAGTTCAAGGTCACAGGGATACTAAGTGGCAGAGCTGGGATTTAAAATCTGGCCATCTGACTTCGCCCCAAAGGCTTAAAATGGTACCAAATCACCTTGAGGAAAGGGAACTCCACTCCGAAGAGGCCTGGTCTAACACAGAGTGGGCGAAGGAGGGATCCGAGCTGGGCCTCAAAGGATGTGCAGAGGTGAAGCGAGAAGGGGGAGGGAGAATGAGCCCAGCGAGGTCCGGAGGTGGGCGGGTGCAGGGGGCTTCCATCCAGGACAAGGGGCGGTTGCGGGGCAGGGAGGGGCCGGAAGGGGTGAGTGAGCAGGGGCGGCCTGCAGGAAGGTCGGGGGTGGGGGGCGCACAGAGCTGACCAGAGGCGGAAAGGCAAGGGGCAAGTGAGGAAATCAAGACAGCCACGCAGAATGAGGGGCTGTCCTGGTGGCGGAGGGGAGAGGCCAGACGCCAGAGCTCCGTCACACACAGATGACCGCGAGGAGGAGGAGGATGTGGAGTCACGAGTGTGGGGTTCAGGTGCCCGGAAGGTAGCACGTGTCATTAACAGAAGGCGGGAGTCAGGGCCGGTCGTGGGGACGGCTGCAGCCAGGGTGATGAGTCTGTTCCTAGACGCCGCATCTTTCTGGTGGCGCCAAGACCATCACGGAGACCCGCGCCCTGCGGCCCGTGGAGGTGGGGGAGGGGAGGGGGTCTGGGGACAAGCTGGATCCAGGAGAGGAGACAAGACCTTGGAGGGGGAAACTGCAGAGAGAAGGCAGGGAGCTGGGGAGTGAAGCCTGGAGAATCTGCAAAGGATGAGGTCGAGGGGGCAGGAAAGGGGTGGTCAAGGGAAAGAAAGAGCCAGCGCAGCAGCCCACGAAATTGGATGCTCATTGGCCCTTCACAGCAGGGTCACAGTGGGCACCCCCGGAGCCTCAGAGCCCTGTCCTTGCACCCAGCACGCGTCACAGAGAAGGGGCATGGGCGGGACGACTCCTGCCGGGCTATTAAAGGAAGTCCTTGCTGGCGGACCCTTCTCTGATCATGTGCCGACATTCACCAGGATTTTCTCAGGTGAGCCCTGGATCCCCTTAAAAGGAGTCCTGTTTTGGGGCGCCTGGAGGGCTCACTTGGTTAAGCATCCGACTTCAGTTCAGGTCATGATCTCACGGTCTGTGAGTCTGAGCCCCGGGTCGGGCTCTGTGCTGACAGCCTGGAGCCTGCTTCAGATTCTGTGTCTCCCTCTCTCTGCCCCTCCCCTGCTTAGTCTCTGTCTCTCATAAATAAATAAAACATTAAAAAGATAAAAAAAAAGTAATAGTGAAACTTGTAGCTCACAGCTTTGTCAGAGAGTCGACAGTGCTAGTTTTCAGAGCTCCTCATACATGTCCCCCCAGCCCCCCAAGTGTTTACACAGCCTCTTCAGCTGGGAGCCTCGCTGGGCATTCACAGGACTGGCTGACCGTCAGCATTTCTTCATGTCAGCTTTGCTGGGCCACCTGTGCCCTGGCTTCACCATTAATTACACTGGGCTTCATTTAACGCTTGGGAACGGGCCAGCGTGTCACCCAGAGTCAGCACGATGATGGTGTGACCACCCCTTTGGTCCTTCTCAGAGCAGAACATAATCTCCTGGGAGCCCCACTGGGAGGTCTTGTTTCTCCCACGGAAGGGAGCAAGATCCACGCCCAAGGGACCATGGGGTTTCAGATCCAGTGGAGAAGCTGCACGGGGAAGAGGGTTCAGATGCTGATGTACGGGGAGACCAAGGCCAGCTACGCGATTCTGCTCAGGCTCCGTCATTCGCCTCCAAGGCCTGGGTTCCTTGCCAGAGAAAGGATGACGGTGGAACTGAAGGGAAGCGAAGAGGCGGCTGTGAGGGGCGTGGCCAGCCCACAGCGAATGGGGACTTTGAGGCTTGGTCTTAGCCGAAAGGCCGAGAAGCAATAAACGGGGGCTTTGGCTGTTATTATCGGGATAACCGAGGAAAACGTCCTTGCCTCTCCCCTCTCGTGGAGTGAGAGCAGAGAAGAAATCACGGGCACGTAAAGGGACGAGACAGGCGGGGGACCTAGGCGGGTCCTAAGCTGTGAAGCTCCTGAGGTCGTGAGCTCTGGGCAGCTCTTGTAACTTCAAGGCTGTCCTGGCATGGTGGGACAGGATTTGCCCGTGAGTCGGAGCTTCTAGGGAAAAAGGAGTCACGCACCCCCCCCCCCGGCAGTTCTGGAGGATCCCGCATGCTCTACAAACCGTTATTCATCAAGGTGGGTTTCTAATTCACTCTACTTCCCCTTGCTCACCTGGTCAAAACAGAATAAGGAAGGAGGGGTGCCCTGGGGTGGGTGGGGGTGCTGAGCCGGGGGGATCTGGGCCGGAAGATCAACCTGGCACCTTCTCCTGGCCCTGCAGTTTTACCTGATTATAAGTTATTGAAGATACTATGGTGATGTTACGACAGATACATTTCATGGAGTTTTACGATAAGACATGTACGTAACAAGAAATGCCCTGCTCGCCCTCTAGACCCCGTGGGGGCTCACGGTCCTCTGCCGGCAGCCCTTCCCTGAGGAGAGGAACACTGCTTCCGGTCCTCCGGTTGAAGCCCTTAGGACAGATGGGCTCGGAGCGGATGAAGCCTTTTTACATACTTAGTCATCTGAAATGATGTCCCTAAGACGCGATGGGGACATTTCTCTTTTAAAAACTCTCCTACTACTTCCACCGCCAGTCCTCACCTCTCCTTGCCTTAAAGGGGCCATTTTGGCGGATTTGGGAGGAAGGACCCTGCACGGCGTTCTGTGATCCGCCTGAGCCCCGGCTGGTCTGATCATTCCTCCGCAAAGAAGCCAGATCATTGGAGCTAGAGGAAAAGCACGAACTGATGAGAACGAACAACCGTGCACACATGAGTTCCCGGGGTTGGTTCTAGAAGGCGGGGGGTGTTACCACACCCCCACGGAGCACAGCTTGTGACAGCACGGCGGTGAAGGATGAGCCCTTGCAGCTTAAACCTTGAAAACCCAGCACCCACAGCAGCCTCCCGGGAGCACTTCCTGTGAGCTGGGTGCTCCATGAGCATTACCGTGACCCTTCCAACAATTCCGTTCATCCCATTTTATAGATGAGGAAACTGAGGCTCTGACGGCAGAGCGCATGGCCCACCACGAAACCCTGGCTGCTTCCCTCCATTCCCTTCAGGACCGAGACGCCCGGCCTGGCATGCCCCACTCCGTCACGTGGAAAAGGATCCACCTTCTTACCTTCAGAGCCCACTCACAATCCACCAAGGCCTTCTGGAAGTCTCCGAGCTTCATATAAGCCTGTAATGACACAGACAGCTGCTGCGGCCTAGTTCTGCTGCACGCGGTCTGCAGCTAACAGAGAGAGCTGTCCAGCAGCAGAAGGGTGATGACAGGGAACAGCCCCTCCCCTCGTAAGCCAGGGCCCCAGCCGAAAGTGGAGATGACTTTCACAGAGGGATGGCTCACAAGGTGAGGGCGAGGTACAGGGAATGGCACAGAACCCCAGGTCAAGCCACAGTGGACAGGCATTACTGCTGCCAGGGGGAGGGGGGCAGGAGGACGAGCCACAGACACACGGGAGCGGAGGCCTTCAGTGGGGCTGCAGGCAGGAGAATAAATATCCTACTCTCATTTCCTCCTTCCTTCTGCTCTCATGGGCTGAGCCCAGGCAAGCTAGACAGCTGGGCAGCCAGCAGGCCAGTCCACAGGGGTCGGTCCCCCAGGGCACAGACGGCAGGGAGGAGGGTCCGGAAAGAAGCTACGTAGCGCACCAAACACGTCTAAGGAAGAGCTAGCTTCTGGAACTGCCCCACTGTGATGTTCCAGGAGGAAACCAAATGGTAGAGGGAACCACAAAGGTGATAGTAAGTGTTGGCAGGCAGGAGAGAACTCAGAACCCTCACACACAGCTGGCGGGGACATAAAGGGGGGCAGCCACTTTGGTGGACAGTCTGGCAGTTCTTCAGTGTCACATATGATGTCAGAGTCACCATATGATCCGGCCACTCCTGGGTGTATGCATACCCAAGGGGACTGTAAACATATGCACAGAGAAACCTGTGCACAGATGTTCACAAAAGAAAAGCAGAAATAACTCAAAAGTCCATCAGCTGATGAATAGATAACTAAACGTGGTCCAGCCATCCAGTGGAATATTATTTGGCAATAAAAAGGAATGAATCCATATCACAAAATGGATGAGGCTTGAAAATATGTTACATGAAAAGAAACCAGACACAAAAT